>NW_020956766.1:34556-83815 GCF_003031625.1 Empidonax traillii | reverse complement strand
TTCAATTTGGTGTTAATAAACCATAATGAGTCAGCAGAAATCACTCCAATCCCAACCACATTCCCCCAAGGGCACCAGCAGATGTTCAAAGGAGAGATCAGCAGCAGTGCACTGCCAATCGCCTCTGTATTATTTTAACCTCACTTGTCTGTTCAGCTTTTAATTGTCTATGTTGTAAAGAGGGAATAAAAGAAAAAAATCTTCTTGATGAATATAGTTCACTCCTGCAGAGATAAATATCTAGAAAATCCCCTTCATGCTTTCAGGGAAAGACACACGTAATATTGCTTTATCACCTGAAATGATACAAAGCCACTGTCATTGGAATCAGTCGGTCTCCTGTTTGCTATACAATACAGCACAATAGAGCTCAAGAGGTTTTGTCCACATCTGCAGATGGTTTAATGGTGGACTTTGCAGAGCTAAGTTAACAGCAGTTAGTTTCTTCTAACCTAAACAATTCTATGAATTTCTGGAGCAGAGAGCTGAAAGTCCCCCTCAGCAGAGCTCTTGCACAAGCACGTACAAAGTATTACATTCAGCTCTGGACACCTCATTACCAGAAAGATAACACATTAAACAGTTATTAGAGAAGCAACAAAAATGATAAGTGAAGATGGAAGACACTTATTACATCAAGACATTAAAAGCTAACTGCTTAAATGTTGGCTAAGGAATGACTTTCTGGGGGACACAGTAGCAACCTGTAAATATCTGAAAGAAGGATATGAAGGATATGTACGCCAATAAGGAAAATTAATTATTTAGGATGGCAAAAACTAGATACAATTAGGAATAAAAGGATGAAATTAAGAAAGGTCTGACTCGAGAAAAAAAGAAGGGTAATAGAAGGCAGGCTTTAAGAAGCCTATCGCTTGGATGACTTAATAGGTCTTTTGTATCTCTACCTCCTGTAACTCCATGATAATAAGGAAGGAGTAAAAGAAAGGACTCAAACTACGAAATCCAATTAATTCTTTGCCAGTAGGCAAACCATCTTTATCAGATATGTTGGCTTAGTAATAAGCTTAAACTTGGCATGATAGATCCTACCTGTCAGTTATTCAGATGTAGCTTTTTGTAAAGTCTTCAGGGAAGACAAGAGTATTTTTATACTTTCATTAAAACACAGACTACATCCATCAAAGGAGGAAGTTATATTAAAAAGATCTGTGGCATCTTCAGACTAATCTGTGCATCTCACCAGTGCCATATTTAGCATTATCTGATCTGTTCTTTGCATCTAACAGACTGCAGACCCTTTGGGGCAGAAATCCCATCCTCGTCTTTCTTTGTATCACACAGCACTGAGTGTGTTGACAGTGCTCAACAAATAATAGCCAGTTCCAAGGGAGGGAAGAAATCTGTGCTAGCACACACTGTGCAGTATTATTTTCAAAGGATGAATCCTTAGATTAGTAATAGGAGTCTTCATGTACATTTCAGTAGAAGAATAACTCTTACTTTTCCCAGGAAGAAGAATTTCACAAACACACAAAATGCCTCAGAACACACAATAGATCATTTGGACAAGTGCAGAAAATGGCAGGAAGAAGTGACAGGATACAAATTACTGAGACATGGAAGAAAATAAATACTGAGATTAAAACTTAGCACTCATGAGGAGTGCTTTAAAGACACACACAGACAATTTGTATGCATCGTGATACCATCTTTAAAAGCACAGTCAGGCATCACTTCTCAAATAACAATTCATCACTGGGGTATATTTAAAACAACCCATATCAGTGCACTTTTCTGTTTCCTCTGAAAATGTTTCATTCACAGCTCACACTATTTGTTGACACTATTTTGGCTCATGTGAAACTCTTGTAGAAGTGGATTCCATGTGAGGAGCCAACAAGTCTGCTCTCTGTCTTAGTATCTGCCAAAGTTAATTTTTGAAAGAGCATATAGGGACATACATAGTTACATAATGATATGCTGCCCTTTAAGGTGTTCTGCATTAAAACATAAGCCACAGACTATTTATAAGATCAATGGGAGCAAGTTGTTGCTGGCAGCCTGCATGGCACACCTGGACACTCCTCTCACAAACTCCTCCTTTCAATATTTAATATTTCACACATATATTAATATATTACAGACTCACAGTTAAAAACTCCAGATTGGAATCATGTACCCCTGACAACTCTACTTCCTCTATACTGAATATTTGCTTTTAGGCAGAGATGTTTGTGCTGCTCTTAGATGAACTTTCTTCTGAGAAATAATGCCGGCAGCAAGTGAAATACTGATAGCCAAGGAAGAGACAGGTTTTACAGAAACGCTTTGTTTTTTAAACGATCCCAGTTAAGCGTATGAAGCATCTGTTGTGTACTGCTCCCTGTACGCAAAATGGATATTCAGGAAAGTAATTTACATTGAAGTAGTACAGTACACTCCTACCTCATTTGCCACAGCCTTCAAATGCTGTGTGCATTTAGAGTTACTAACTTCAGAAACAGTTGCACTGTAGCTTCTCTTTCCAAGGATAAATTATCTAGAAGAATTTAGAATACATATTCAGAAAAATGCTTTCTTCTGCTCTCCCAGAATTGAGACTGCACTGGAAAGCCTATCCTTGCAAGATTCCCATAATTTTTTTTTTTTATTCTTTCTTTAGAAATCATTTAAAGAACCATAGAGAATCAGTGTCTGAATAAGTTCATCAGTGAAAGAAGGGGAAAAAAACTTGCAGAGAGGGAAGGCAGGTGAAGGAAAAGAGAAGTGGCAGCAACTGTGTAAGGTGTTTGATGCTAGAGTCAATATACAGCTGAAGAGGTGTCTCTATGAAGCCCAATATTATTCTGTTGCTTTCAATTCCTGTCTTTTTAGAATTAAACAAGGAAATGGAACATTGCTTGGGGCACTCCAGTTTGGAGTTCAAAGCGCTCACCACACCGGAACTGTCTGAAAACCAATGTGCAACAGCTGCATTCAACATGAACTCATGGTACAAGGATGTGGTGACCAGCAGCACGGAAAAAAAAAGAGATGCTATCTCTTCTGCTGTATGTAAATGTTCTTGCAAAAACTAGAAGACAATTCGTAGACAAAGGGAAAACAATGAGCGCCACACAGTGCCTACAAACCCCCACTAATTCTACTGTTTTGACAGCCCTATAGACCCCCTGCTCAAAAGTTAGCCCTTCCAAGCTCTGAGCTATCACACCATCATCATTAAAATTACAAAAAAGCTAAAGGTTACTTAAAATTTCTATTTAGTCCTCTGGGTGAAACCAATCAATATTAATAAGCATTTTCCACAATATTTCACAGCCCTTCACACTTATTGTGAGGAACAAACCATCATTTTTAGCTTAACTATAACTTTACAATTTAATCTCTTGTTTGCACCTGTTATATTACGTGCTAAGATAATTTATGAGACATTAGTTATTGTGCATAATATGAAATCTCCACAAACTCCTCCTCAAAAGCATTTTAGTCATAGAATCTTTCAAGATAAGTTTAATTATATTCTGAATTCCCCATATTCTGTATAGTTTCACAGATTTAATCTCTTCCGTATCTGGCAGCAAAAGCAGCAAAACAACTTTTGGAATAACTTCTATAAATCTTTACAAAAAATCATCCACTTGGGAAAACTATGAACCAGTGCTCTTCACATCAGCTTCCATATGAAATTTGCTTTGTGTCATGTTTCTGAGAAATCACCCCAGCTGAAAGGGGAACTGTAACGCAGTAGCCTGCTTATTAAGGGTTTTCATAAGAGATTACCAACCTTTTTTTGTATCACCCCCTACCATTTCGATCCCACTCATAGCTAATTCCCTCATTTCATCCTGATTCTAGAAAATTCTATAATCTCCAAATTACAAATCTATGGTT
Organism: Empidonax traillii; assembly: GCF_003031625.1. Classification (NCBI taxonomy): domain Eukaryota; kingdom Metazoa; phylum Chordata; class Aves; order Passeriformes; family Tyrannidae; genus Empidonax; species Empidonax traillii. The sequence continues at coordinate 79,960 of NW_020956766.1, read as the reverse complement.
AAGTGTTTCACAGCATCACACTGCAATTGAGGGCTGATTTTTTTTTCTAAACAGATCTTCACAAATCGCTTTCAGTTGTGCTCACAGCATAACCTTCAAAACTGAGACACAAAAGTATAAGTCCTGGTTTCTAAAACTCTGTTAGAAACTTTGCTGTATGTCAGAGGTCCATATGCACACCTACAGAAACCCCTACTGAAGAACTAGTAAAGTGAACTTGTTCAAAAAAAAGAGGAAAAAGCATTTCAATATGGATGACTACACAATTCACATTTTCCTTTTATTGCTAAAAAAATGGCTCAACACCAGCACTGAAAGGAAAATAGCTGCATTCCTCAACATAACAATCATATTCTGAAACAGTAATTCACCTTTAACACTTGTATTGATTCTCAGAGATAATAACATCTCCCTCTAAAACATATTTCACATTGTCTCCATCGATCAGAGGTGTTATATAAATGTTTCAATCAATCTGATGAGGCTTTTAGCTACACATGCGCATCCTGCAATTTTGCTGAGCTCCAAAACACACCATGTTTTGGAGTAGTCCATGTTAAGTAAGAAGAATCTGTGCTTTTGTTACTTCTATATATCCACTCCCTTGCTAAGACCAGGCTACACTGGTTTTACCAGCAACAATCAGCTGTACTTCTACACAACAATCAGAGTCTTCTATGAGGCAGTAACTGTATCAAAAAGGAAGGTTTTACCCAACACATATTTTATATATTGGGTAAATTACTGATATTTTTAGGTAACCTGTTGATACAGATCCATATATTTTTTTCATCCTAGCACACTGTCACTGAGTTCTAGATCAAATTGATGAATAAGGCATTAACTCTTACTAATATAGTAATTCTGACACTGTATCAGCATCATATGTTGCAGGGGCATAACAAGACAGAGGAGAGCAATAACACTCATAAATGCAGCTTCAGTTTTCATAATAGAGATGCTAGAATCAAACATTTGTATTAAGTAGTCAAGAGACAGACACTTGAGGGCTATTAAAATAATTAACAATATACATCATCCTAATGGATTACAAAGACGTTATATCTGATAGTCTAAAGTATCAGCACCCCCCTGATTCCATTTCACTATTTCAATGAACCTAAACCCTGACCTTCAGGGAGCAAGCCTAAGAGAGAATTCAAGTGCCATGCTTGTAACGCAGTGCTAATTCTCGTGCACAATTCCCATCAAGGTATAAAATGCCACTGCAGGTTGAGGCATAGCTGTAGGAAAGGAAAGCAAGCAACACTCACTTCATCTAGACCACCACCAACTCAGAAATCTGACATAAGCAAATCCATTATGAAGATGGAAATCAACACATGGAAGGGCCTGTCTTTCATTAGCAGTTACTTGAAGCATTCAGCTGTCCTTCTGAAACTAAGCACGGTTTTTATCAACCAAATAACCTCTCGTAGCAAGCTCAAATCCCACAAGCAAGAAAGGCAAAGGATAATTCCACCTCTGTCAGTAAATATTATCACCACAGAAGGCTAATTCTGTGCACACAGTGGCTACACAGAAACAAATCTACAGCAGTGCCAGTGCACCCACTTGTTTTCCCCCTGTAGTGACATTTGAGGAAACGTGTTCTCTATTAAAAAGCACTTTATGTAGCTCAATCACTCATTACTCTGCAGGCATTTCAAAATTTGGCTTCGTTACATGTTGCAACACCACCAGCAGTGATCAGAGATAATAATTCAGTTTCAATTATTAATTATCAGCACTGTGATATTTTCAAGTTAGGACAGACATCGCCCAGACTGTAAACAGACACTTTGACAGAAATAATCTTCCTTGAGACAGAGACCAGACAAGGGAAAAGGTGGATCTATCCATCATAGGAAATCCGGTACCAGTGCAAGAAGCACAGACCACTGTATTTACTACCTGGTTTGCATCCTTTGCTCGAGGAAGTTTTAGTCAGTAGTATCAGCAAAACATTTCTGTGGCACTCCAACAAATCAAGAAACTTAGCGAAGTTTTTTACAAAAACGTATTCTGACTAGTTCTACTTATTAAAAGTGCTTGTATCACGCTCTTTTCCATTCAGCATCTGAAAGAAAAAAAAATGCCTCACGCTTCTCAGTACAGTTTTTGAACAGGTGTATAGGAAATGTAGAATATCGTTATTTTATTACACAGCAGAAGTAGCAAAAATGTGTTGTACACTCATATGGTATTTTAGGAGTCTGTTATTACAGTGATTAACAAAGTTCAGCCACATCACTTTATTAGCACACACGAGGTCTGTGAGCATACCTGTTTGTGACACTTTCCCACCCAGTTATGTAAGTTGGTCTTCTACTCTTTCAGAATTAACTCTCAGCATGTATTTACAACTCAGACAGAATTCTGAGTTTGTGAACCATCCTCCTCTGTGTAAAACAGCTCCAGCTCTTCCATACTGCACTACTGCGTAAAAATAATTACCATCAGGAAAGGTACCAACATAATATCCTAATTTAAATGGTTATTTTCCCCCTTGTTAAATCCTCAAGTGTTTTTGAATACAGCACCAGGATATAATAGAATGTGAATAAGTAATGAGAGATAAAGATATGGATTTAAATAAAATATCCCCTATTACCATTCTTAATTCTTATCTATTGTTAAGATGACAGCCATCTGGAATATTACAGCAAGGTGCTCATTCAGGAAGAACCCAGACAGAACAAAATGCAATTCAAAACCCAAAATAACAGCCTTAAATCAAGTTTTAAGAGGACACCCGGCTACCAAGAAATACCTGCCGGTTTATCTTATTCCAGCCTGCATTCTGCCGCAGGACGCGAGGCTGGTGATGGGAAGCTGCGGGCGGGATTCCGCGGGACGCTGCCGGGGGGTGTCCGGGAAGAGGGGCTCCCTCTCCCGCTGCAATGCCGCCCCCTCGCGCTGCCGGGCCGGCAGGGAAAGCCCTCGGCCCTCGGAGAGGCCATCACCGCCTTAACTGCTGATTAATTACCACCTTTCACCAAGGTCAAAAGGGACATTCAGAGCCCGTATAAATGTTATCATGTGGAAAATACATGATATTAAAAAAGCTCTTTTTTTTTTTTTTTTTAAACGTAAAATCTGATGTTTGCTGCCGTATCAAGTACAGAGCTTGCCTCTCACAGTGTAAACCCTGAAGTGAGGCACCACTCCTGTGCATGAAAATAGTGACACTTTAACCTCACATGCCAAACGAAATTCATCTAACATGAGGCTTTTCTCCAAATCAGATCATTTTAGAAAACACTTTCTGTTGAAATTAATTCTTTCCCAAATGAGACTGGTCAATAGTGTTACACTACCTCTAATTATATTTATGTGATATTTGTAATAACATCAAACTTTCAAATGGATCCAATTCAGAAATAATGGAAAAAAACAGTGCAGACTGGCTGTTGAGTGCAAGCAATAAATCATATAAATTGCATAATTACAACTTCCATGACTCCAGAGACAGTGTGCACTAGGGAAAGCAATGAATGATAACGAGGGATGAGTTTTATAACCCCTAAAAGGAGGAAGCTCTAGGATACTAGTCAGGACACAGGTGATAGCACAGTCCCTCCTCCAGAGCACATGCAGCTACTGGGGAATCATCACCAGCCTCCAGCAGGTCACAGAGAGGTGGATTCAAATCCTAGAGAAGGAGAAACTAAATCCAGATATTGCACACTGAGATAGTGCTTGGGCCACTGATCTCCCACTTTGTATTTAAGGGGGGAGAAGATTGAATACACCTGACTCTGGAGGTTTGAAAGGGGAAGAGACTTAAGCTTTGCTTTGGGCTAAAAGAAACATTTCAAGCATTACTAAATCAAGAGCTGCTTCCAATCTTCAACACCTTCTCTTCAAATACATCCTTGGTTTTCATGCTTCCTCCCTACTGCCACTTAAATTCTTCCACTAAAGCTGTTTTTTTTTCCCCTTTCTCTCAATTTTCCAGTTCATTAGATAAAATGAAAAATAAATTATTTGCAATATCCAAATCACAGCTGCCCCCTCAGGACAAGAGAGGAACAGCCCCTTTCCTTTTTTTCTTCTTCATTGCAACTGATTTATTACCAGTCACAAGTGAGCTGAGCCAGTGCCATACCCTGCCAGGCAGAGCAGTGCCTCTTGGTGTTCTCTGATAACATAGGCACAAAGTAAGTGGCAAAGAACAAACTGGCATAAGGCTTCTTCTAGTACTTTGTTAAGCTGTCGGAGCTGATGGGGCAAGACTCCAGTGAATGCTACAACAGTTTAACTTAATCTTACTTTCTCTTTGCTAGCAAATTGCTCCCATTTTCCAACCAATTTACGGCCTACATACCTACTCTGCTGTTATAACTGTTTACAGTAAATCAGATTTGCCTGTGATTGTTGGAGCAATAACTCTCAGCAAAGGGGGCAGCACGAACATATTTCAATCTAATAAAATAAATGACGGCAGATTAAGTTCTCTCTTAAAGAATGTCTTATCAAAACCTACAGAAAGACTGTCATTTCACAGAGGAAAGGAGATGGCTGCCAAAGCCAGGAAGAGTTAAAGAGCTTGCTGTCACTCACACATGCTGTGCCAAAATAACAAAAATAACGTGTGAAGAAAGCAATCACCTACAGTGAGAATGGGGAACAAAAGCTAAATGAGTTTTTCCTGTGCTAGTGGCCTTTGACTGCTAGACAGTCAGATAACTTTTCCTACCTGTTTATTACAGAGTTATTCTTAGACAGCAACTCTTCTATTACTATGCCTTTTACCTCTTTTATAACATTAAAGGCTCACAATACTCAGTCTTGAGACTGAGAATATACTCTTCACTGAAGAGTATATATATGTAACGTACTGAAGGAGAATTCTTCATTGTGCAATTACTTTAGCTAGGTTATTTTCTGAAATCTTTTTGCTTTTTAAAACTTTACAGCTAATGTAATTTCCAGACACATCTTAGCCATACAAGTTTATCACCAGTTCTACTGTTCAGCAGCAAAACACCACGGCAGAAACAGACAGAAAATACTAATTCCAATGCCAAGTCGTCTTGGGCTCCCTGCTGCTGAATACAGGAGAAATACTACTCTGTGGGATCATCATACTCTGCCTTGAGAGCTTCGTACTTCATCACAGCTCAACACGGGCCTTTTTCTAACAGGGAATTGAAATAGCAGATGAGAATCTGGGAAGCACTGCTGAAGGAAATGCACATTTGTGTGTGATGGTACAACTAAGCCAGGGTTACCCCACCACAAAAACCTTTAAACATCACACTGAACAGGCATAATGGCCAGGGTAAGAAAAATATTGGGTTTGTGATAAGGAGACTGTACTGCAGTGGATGTCCATCTGAGAGCTGCACAGAGTGTTGTCTCTAGTCTGGTTATCACCAGCAAGAGCAGACCATCTTACAGCAAGGGAGAGCAGTATTTTGACTGAAGGCACTTCATCACAGCACCTGCCTGCTCTGGAACAGGAAAAGGGCCTGGGACTACAGAGATGGGTCTCCTGCTCAAGCATTTCAAATACACTGGGACTAGGGAGTGAAACACAGCTGGTTAGTACTTGGTGGTTTACACTGCACAAATAGTAAAATAAAGAAATTTCTTAGGATAGCAAGAAAGTATATCCACAGGAGAAGAGAAAGAAGCATAAATAGCTTCCCATTTGGATTAGTCGCTTGCACTAAAAATGTAGGCTGGAAAAAAACTACTTGTCAGCAAGTATTGGCAATTTTTAGAGCAATCACACAAATGGAAAGTAAAATCTGGAACTCAGATTTGCAATACGTGGATTGAAACAAGAAACCAGTCTCCAAGTTTTTTTCAAGAGAAGTAATGTTAAGCAATGCATATGAAAAGCTCAGTTAAACTGGGAAAACATAAAGAAAAATAATTTACAAAACAGAGAATGAAATTAACAGCAAAGTCTATCTGTCAAAGTTACTTCAGGAACCATTTGAATTAGAAGAATGATTAGAAATGAGATAATAGCATAATAAATTAAATTATTTTGCACATACACAGCTACAAATAAAAAAATAGAGGAAAATCAAAATTTTTGAACAGAAATGAGGAAAAATAAAAAAGATAAAAGACAAATAAAGGAAAACTACATCTTAACTGGACTTAGGAAGTTGAAGGCTTACAATGAAAGTAAACATATAACAAAAGTAGGAAGAACAGTTAAGGGGAAAGAAAATGAAAAGTAGTAAACAACTTAATGCCTAGATTTTAGAGGTTAAAACTTTGGTTTTCTGCCACAGAGATGCCTGACATTTATCAGAGATGAAAAAGTGTTAAAGTACCTGCTTTGCAGAACATTTAATGCTAGAAAGAGGGTATAAAATAAACATAGGAATGACACAGACAACTGACTCTGGGGGTTCAGAACTTTTAAAACAACTCCAAAAATCTAAGAGAATTTTTAAAGACTAACTAATAATACCCTGATGGTTCTCTGCTGCAGTTCAGCATTTTAGTGCCTTAACAAAGTATTCTAACACAGGAACCTGGTACTTTATGCTGCAAAACTGGGAATACCTCTTCCATTTAGACCAGTGAATATCGGTTTTCAAGGTCAGGCAGACAGCTTGTAAAATGCCCTGTGCTTTCCTACAGTCTCCATTTCCCTAACCAATCCACTCATACGCTACATAAGTAACCTCAGCAGGGGTCACCAAGAGAGGCAAAATGCAAGCGGCATATGAATGAGCAAACACCTACATGCTTGTGCCTTTGAGGAATTAAACAAGTCAGAGAAGACTTGTGTATGGCATCTTCTTTGAAGAATAAATAAATCAGGTAGAGAAAATGTGGTCTTGGTGAACTGTGCACTGCCCTGGAAAAGGTGTAAAATTGTGCTCCATGTAATTAGGAGTTCAGACAAACAGAACTTCAATGAATTATTGAATTTGTAAGAAAACAATTTCAAATAGCATAAGCTGGAGAAGAAAATAAACCATGCAGAGACTGAAAAGTATTGGGAGCTAGTAAATTAAAAATTAAAGAAGAAAGCAGGGAGGAAGACAACCAGGAATTACTGCAAGGCCCAATCTACTTTAACACTAATAGAAAATGTTATCATTTTACACTGGGTTTTATTCATCAAAGATAATACCGAAATAGGAATAGCTTCTCTAGTAATCATTCTATTGATAAAACAACAGTTCCAGAACACAAGTTTAACAGAAGTTTTTGCATTTGATGATCCTGTTCATCTGCAAAACACAGGCAATAAGATTTTTCTGAATTAATTCCAGCTGGAACTAGATATAAAAAATGCCAAAGAGTTACTGGAAATCTACAACAATCTTTTCTGAACTCTGGCAAAAGGTAATTGTCCTGTCAGATAAAAGGTGAATTACTCTTTTTTTGTGGGTGTTTTTTTTTTTGTTTGTTTGTTTGGTTGGGTTTTGTTGTTGTTGTTGGGGTTTTTTATTCTGAAGTTGTCAAGCTTCAATTACGAATATCACTTATTCACGAAATGATCACTTCTGCTTTTGTCTACCACCATAACAATCTTTCCACTATCAAGTTCTGGTCTCTGAGAAGATAGTTGCAGGCTGCCACCAAACAATCTCAGACTTCTGTTCTTTAAGCTGAACAGAGACGGCTCAAACCCGCTGGTTTGAACCAGCCTCCTGGGCAAAAACTGTTCAAATCCATGGACCTTATTTTCCAGTTTCCTGTGGTCTATAACCTATACTGCTGAGAGGTTGCAGGCAAAATCTTTTTGAGTACTGGTCAATTTGCTCATGAAGCATCTTTGAGCTATGACACTGACACACCATCCATGCTTCTTTGGGCTGACAAAAGACTAAGCTAAGTACTTGGCAGAAACCGTCAAAAGCTCTGTTCAGCACTACAAAGCTGCCGGAATATTGTGTCCCTCTCTTGAATTTTTTTTTAAGTTTTCCCAAGACTGGCATTACTTAAGCAAATAAACAAAAAAGACATGGAGGAAAAAAAAAAAAAAGAGCTAAGCTAATAAATACATCTATGCCTTTGCATTGCAATCTAAGGTGCTAAAAAGGACCCCACCATTTTGGATATTTAAGCCAGTATCTAAGGCTTATTTACAAGGTATCTATCTCTCCTCCTGGAAAACTATCTTCCCACATAAGAACATGGGTGACCATTTCATGAGCTAATGAACAGTGAATAAGTTACACTGGTACTCATATAGGGTTTTTTTCACAGGTACTGAAAAGAAAGAATAAACTTTACACTGGGCTTCTAATGTTTTTCTGCTGGCACAAGCAAATTTTTATTTTGATAATAGATCAATGAACGTTTATACAGATCAAGAGCTAGATCGAGGACATGTATATACCCACAAGATTGCACACTGGAAACATGAAACTACAAAAGCAATAAATTCCATTCAGGTAATTTTTTATTGCAGTAAAAAGAATAAATGTTTTAGGTGATTCTGTTGGAAATGCTACACTGCAAGTGCTCTGACTTGTAGAAAAATATTTTTCTCCTAACTACAGAGAAACAACATCCTAAAATAATAAATTATTTGTAAAAGTCAAAGAGCTGTAAGTTCACTGAACTAAAAATCAATTGCAATCAGCACTTAGCTTAAAATCTACAAAATAAAATAACTGATTCTTCCCTAATAGAAGAGGCCTACCAACTTCAAAATGTATCATTTTGTGATGAGATTGAAGGATTCCCTAGTTAAAAGAATTTCTCACCAAGTTCTGCTCTTTCCTATGTGGACAGCACTTCCATCAAAACCAGAGGACCTGCATCTAAGCAGTTCAGATCAGAAATGAATGCTGCAGCTTCAGTGTAGTAGAATGCCAGAAGTGAAACCCTGACCTCTGCTGAAACTGGAGGCAAAACACTAATCAGAATTTGAATCAGAATTTCTGCCTTCCTGTATTTTCAAAATTCTCCCTCCAACAATACCTTCAAAAACAAGAATATGAAAGATCTACAACTACTGCTGTTTTCTGCAGGATTTAACATTTTCCAAAGGTTCTTAACGTCAAGCATACAGGAGACATGGCTGATGTCTGTTTGCTTTTCTCTGACAGAGAGCACAGATAATTTCTCTGTACAGTGTTTTAGAACACAGGAACCGGGGAAAAAATTAGTAGATAAAATGTTACTACGACTTCTGATCCAGATGCAGAATTGTTTATCTGCACAAAAATACACATAGTTTCAGCCTGTCTTTTCCAGCTCACACTGTTAATTATATTTCAATGCACCTCACTAGATAAGAGGAATAGTCCAGCCAAAAGCATATAAAGGTTGTAGTCCAAATTATGCAAGGTGTCTTCCAGCTGATAATTCCAACAGGTAATGAACTGTTTAATCTTATGCAGCTTGGCAAACATGCCTGTTTATCTTTACCCAAGCCTTCAACACGCACATCAAACCAAAGACATCATCCTCAAAGACTGAATCTTCTTTTCAGTTAGCATCATACAAAGCTTTAATTATATTCTGTCTACTAAATATTTTTGTACAAAGAAAAAAAAACAGGGTTCAAACACAGCAACAAAAAAGGTAATCTTTCAAATATCCAGTTTGATGTATTTCTTACATTTCTTATGTGATCTCAGCCTATCAGTTGAAATCTGGCAGGCGATCGGAAATAATACTTATCGTGAGCACCTGTAGCACGTGGGCCACAAATTCTTTGCAACTATAGGTGATAAAATCCCTGTGCCTTTTACTATAGCCTGTCACTATACCATCTCCCGTGCTTAAGTATTAAGTCCGCAGACCACAGACCTCACAATAGAGTTGTTACAGCAACAGTGATTACCTCTAGTCCTCACACAAGGAAACATGAGCACGCTCTCTCTGTTCCTGCTCGAGTAAGAAGAGAAATCAAACAGAAGGACACAGAGTTTCAGCTCCTAACTCCAGGCATTAGCAATTCTTTGGTTTTCTGACTTTTTCTCCGGTTTCTGTCTCCAAGGGCAGAGGAGGAAAATTCTTGGACAGGAGTTCCTGAACAGGAGTTAGAAGGTACTTAACTCTGCTCTAAATAATAAGATTTCCATTGCCTCAGAGTAATCAGTCAGGATTTAATGGAAATACAGAAAAAGACTAAAAGCTTAAGAGAAGAAATCCAAGAACTGTAAATACATTTTCTCTGGGGAATCATTGTCAGAACAAATAATCTCTCTTTCTTTAATTTAAATTCTCTACAATTCTGCTTTATTATATTGGTAAAAGGTGACAACTGGAAGAGGTTTTCTATTGTAAAGTCTTTTTTAGGATAATACATGTAGCATTACACTAATTTTAGAGACAAAAGCCAGCTGTTCTGAAGAGGATTGCAATTTCATCAGTGGGTTTATTCTGGGTTTATCATCAGGTATTATACTTCCTCCATCTTTTGATAAACATTATCCATTACCCCGGATTTGGTTTAACTTCCACATATTTGTGTTTATAAAGCCGCAGCATGATTGGAACTCTGTGGTAATTGAAGTAACAAGCTATCCAGCAGACAGTCACTGTAAGTATATAATTATTAAGTGAAAAGTCAGTCAAGGTTGATAACATCCCTATTTTACAGTGTCTTAATTACATAAACCTTCATTTAGCTTGTGTCTTTACTACTGTATTTGCAAATACCTCAAAGAAAGCCTTAAACCAATAACACAAGAAAGAATGATGCAGAAATTACTCTGCATCTGACAATCAAGAGGAATAAGAACTGAAGAAAGCAAACCTGTATTTCATGAGGGACATCTTGTATTCCAAATGGAATGGTATCCCAGGGGGTTCTTTTGCTTAGATATACATACTCCTAGGCGCTGCATCTGAATATTGCCAGTCAGTATCAAAGCAAAGATTAAAGGTAACGCCGCAGAAAAATAAATATCTGATTTTTTATTCAGTGAGGTGAATTTACCATCAAATAAGGAGGTACAATTCTTTACAAATCGCATGTATTTATGCAAGCACAGAATTAGACTCGTACACTATCAAAAACCTTTTAGGTGGAAATGTATTCATGTGCTACGATTTTTAATCAAAATACATACATCTGAAAAATAACTGCAACTAAAAGGTTAAACAGTATCTTCACTCTCTGCAGTGGTATAACCCTTTTCTAGGACATCGATTTTACATCAGTGATCCCAGATGACCCAATCCAACATTTTCTTGCTTATAGCCAGAAAAATCAAATAAAATCTGAAACATTCACTGAAAATAAAGTGCCTGTACTATTTTTATCTTAAATCTGCAGAAATTCTGTGTATTTGGAAGGATAACTGCCTGAGACTGGTTTCAGTGAAGTACTACTTGAAAACAAATTGACACTATTTCTTAAATGTTCTACCCATCTCTGTGCTCATCCTCAAAGGAAGCTAAATGAGGCAAAGTATCCTAAAGAGCCCTTTGCACATTTCTGGGACCTGACCATGTTAATCTAACTGGAACAATGTCCAAAAAAAAATAAAGAAAACAAAACCAAACCATGCTGTATGATGTTAATAAAAACAAAAGGAATGTAACTTAGAGAAACCTGTGAATGCCAGACCAACTGTTCACTGACTTTTTCAATAAGCTTTGGGTTTTTAAGAGACCAAACACTGTTTTTTTACTTCCAATCTATTAATGTTTCAGGAACAAGCTGTCAAATACATGCTGTAATCCCATCCAACAGCCCTGACCAAATACATACAGGCAGTACCTGAAATAGCAAAACGAACAGAACCCAAAACCAATTACCCGAGTGCCTCCACTACCTTGTCTGTGAGACAAGAAAAGTACTATTTACCTTTCTTTGAAAAATGATTTGATCCTATCTGTTAAGTGTAATGACATAGGTCATCACTTTTCTTGATCCTTTTCTGGGCATCCCACCACCAGACAGAGCTTTCTGCCTGCTTCTGAGCAGCTCCAGTCACATGCAGTATCTTTCCTGCAAAAACTAGAATTCTCTTAAGTAGAAACAGCAGCTGTATGCTATCAGGAAAGGGGTTACACAATGAAATAAAGCAAATTTCATAGCATGAGCTGCTCAAATTCTAGAAGTAGCAAACTTGCAAGAATGTTTGTTGGTTGTCACCAGGGCTAGTGTCATGCTGAAGTAGTTTGACTTGCACGTAGGAACCTGTTCCATCTGTCCAATGAAGAGAAGACACTATTTTTTCCTCTCTTTTTTAATCCTAGCTTTCTGGCATCTCAGCACCACATTCCTTCTGAAACTAGCTATAGTCATTAAGGAAAACAAAAATTGTGAAACTTGTCTGAGTCCAGTATCTCAGAAGATGCAGCTGCAGAATTAGAATCTAATGAAGAATGATTATACTTGGTGGTATACACTTCCCACAGTTATTCCAGATTTATTTATCTGTGTTGCTTCTTCATACTTATTCTGTTGCAATGCAGTCAGCTAAGAAGCTGAACCAAAAAGCAGAGCAATGCTGAAACCTAGGGCAGAGATGGCAAACCAGGAATAATTTGATACGACACTCACCCCAAAATTTTAATGCACTGTACATATATAGTTGGCAACAGCATTTTAGATGTAGAGGAATAAGCTGTCTGGCATACTACAGAACTTCCTGTTTGCTTGTTTGTATGTACACCAGCACACTGAAGTATGCACACTGCATTACGGGGTTGACGTTGCCCATCTCTCATTGCAGCAGGAAGCTGTTCAGAAACACTTTTCCTCACTGGATTGCATTTCCACGATTCTAACAGAGGCACTCTATATTTCTGTGTCACTAAACTTCCAAAACCTTGATTTCCTTATACTTATCCTAGTTAAAGATGAAACTGTCATTTTCCCTGAAGAGAGTCAGAATAAAACTTCAGACCAGGCTCTATTTCCTTCAGCTGGTATATAAGTCCCCCTGTGACTGCAAAACCAGTTTTAGTTCACTTCAGGAGTTATTATTCTGTGTGCAATTATGTCATACTGCTGTCTATAAAGCATTACATAGGTATAGAAACCATTTCAATAAAGTTATTACCATCAGATCTCAAAAGAAAGAGATAGAAGAGAAGCTCACCTTCGAGCGTCAACATGGAAAGGCCCTGATCAAAAGACCCCTTCAGATATTGGTGGTTTTTGAACCAAGCTGCTGTCAGTTCAAGCTGCCTGAACACATATTTCATATTCCTACGTTATACGTATTTGCATCTGATTATACAGAATTTAATACCTGCACTGCATTTATACAAACTAAACTTCTATCCTCCAAGTGAAAATCAAAGTATTTTACATATTTAAATGAACAACACCAGACAAGATGACCTTTATAATCACCATTTCAAGAAACACAATTACAAGCGACTCAAGACATATGGCAAACTTAAATATGCTTAAACAGACTGGTTTCCAAACTTTTCAATCCTGACAAAAATGGATGTCTGAAATAAAAGCTTATTAGAGATTTTAGTTACAGGAAATGCCCAGCAGAACTGGATTCTTTTTACGTTACTAAATTCTACTGATACTATTTATCAAAAAAGGCAATTCCATAACACACAAACTCCTCCCCCCCCTTCAGCTACTGAAAAGTTAAATAGTATTTAACAAATATCATGTGGATGATTTTGTGGAAGTATGACATGGAATGAAAATCATTAGTCTGAATATGATCCTCAAAACTTGACAACAATTTGATATGCAGTTACTACCATTACAGTATTATAAGACCAAAAGATGTATATGGGTATATATAACCTAAAAGATCATTTACTCATGCTCACACAAACAATGAAACACCAACAAGCACAGAATAAGCATAACAGCACAAGTCCACGCAAATGCAGAAACTCCAGTTTTTCAAACGAAAGAGCAGAGAGCTGTACTAACAAGCAGAGTATAGTTACTCATGCTGTATTTGGCCAAGGCAAAACAAAAGGAACTCCGCAAGATTGAGCTTCTTGGGGGTTTTGTTCTTGTTGTTTTACCCTTTTCTCTTTTCTTATGTGAACATGACTGTTACATGCTGCCCAACAGAAGGCTGCCAAGCGCTACTTTGGAGTATCAGTTGAAATCAGCTCAGAATATACCAGCTGCAGTGCCAGTCCCTTTCCTGCATCACCACTGAGGGGTTTATACCTTCTGTGAAAGCTAAATAGATTGAATGCTGGCTAAATCTGACAAGATCACTATTTAAGTGGAGATGGCCACAGACACAAGCAATAAGGCGTTCCATTTCACCACTCACTTTAATGACAACAAGCATTTCACACAGGTATGACACGCAGAACGTAATCACCTTGCACAAATTAGAAGCGGGCACACAATGAAACTCAGAGCAGCTTCTTCCTCATGGAAGCCCATCTGTTACACACTGTGTGGTTCTCCTTTAATGATTTATTTAAACAGAAGCAATCAAAAGGTTCAGCTTTTCAGTTTAGAATCAGATAATCGCTCAGACACACGAACTACAGAAACAATATGAAAAGCCTATTTGGTGCAGGAAAACTAGCATTGAGGATGAAAATTAAAAACACCACCTGGAAAATCACTGAAGTAAAACATGGAATCATTTTGGTCACGTCATAGGCAGATCCTGAGTTGGTGTTTTTTTGCAACAATTAAAAACAGTGTAAAGTTGTGAATAATCTTTAGACATTTTCAAAAAGCTTTACAAAAATCAGCTATGAAAAGAAAAAGAGAAGCTTTGCATAATAGCTATTATTAAAAACAAATATCTAAACAAACAAACAAACAAACAAAAGGTAGGTTTCCCAGTGGGAAGCACACTGCATGTGCTTCCAGCATTTCTGTTATAAGACTTTCACTGTTGAACCTGTCAGAACAAAAATGTGTCTTTGAAAGAGAATAAAAATGCTTTGCAGTAAAAGGTCATTAACAGTTTGATAAATCACATCCCATACAATTGTACATGGAGCACAGAACCTGCTTTTCATAAATATTTCAGTATGCAACAGCCAGCATTACTTTAAGCAGCACCACTAGTGGTGTCTGCTGTCCACACAATATTAAGTTTTAGACTAATTAATTACATCCTCTATAACAGTCAAATATGCCACTTTTGAAACAGTGACTGCAAAAAGATTAGAATAATTTTTGTTATTCTTCGAAGTACATTCTGAACACATTTTATTCTTAAGTAGCTAAGCTAAAACACAGGGTTTTTTTTTAAGCAAATAAAAAAATGGACTAGGATAGGTTTCTCATCTGTTATGGGGACAAAAAGCTGTAAGATATTCTGTGCAAGCATGCAGTGTGAGTACTGAACAAAAGAAACAAAAACTGAGCATGAAGGAAAATTTGAGCTTCCCAAGAAACCCTTCTGCTACATCTAGTTCATTGTTTAATAAATATATCTGTTTAATTCCAGAAAGCTTTACTGTACAAGTAGGCTTGTAAGAGCTTTAGGTCTTACACAAGCAATTTCTAAGACAATAAAACTCAAGGATACCAACAAGAATTGAGCAGTAGAGACTGAAGTATCAGCCTTCAAAACAAGAGGGTTTCTTTAAAAACAGTTAAAAAGTAATTTCCATGTGCATGAAAGCCTTTATTTTGTATTTCCTATAGAAATTCTACTTTGCATGACTTGACAAGCACAACCTAGCAATTTGATCAGGAAACACTGTCTCCCCTGGTTTTGTGCATACATCCACTACTTTCCAGGAAATGTTTTCCCTAAAGTGTAATAGGGCCAGAAAAAGGCTGAGAGCAGCCAAAAAAAGAATTCAGCAGATGAGGCAGGAAAAATTGCCGATCAGTACTGGTAATAACAACAAGAGGGTATGTTTCATTTCCAGCCCTTGGTTATAAATGCCAATCGACCCAAGCCAGGACTTGTAAGTGCAGTCCAACAGTTTGGCAGACAGGCAAGTAATTAAGCTTCACTTGTCTGGAACACAAGTTTGGTTGTTCCGGGTTACAAAGCAGTTCCCTTCCTTGCCATAACAGAACCTTCCGACTTTATAAGGCAGGTCAACAATCAAGGACAAGACGTTCAGCAGTTTCCCCAGAACCATTATGTCTTAGGCTACCATCTAGAAGAATGTAAAGCTCGCACAAAATCACGGTATCACTTGATTTCAGATCTATTTATTACAAGGGATTGATTTAATCAGGACTTGTACTGATGCTTAGACCATCAATTGGGAAACTGTTTCATCACCATTTCAGGTAGAATTACATGACCTCTAAGTGTCTGGCTTTCCTATCTATAAAATGACAGTAAAATTTGATCACTTTTACAGAAGCGTTTTTAATGGCCTCAGAAGAAAGTCAATGTCTAAAGGGCAAATTAGTACTATTCATCCTGAAATGTTGATACATAGCCTATGTTACTTGTCAATGCTTCTATTATGCAATGGGAAAACCATTTTTGAGCATCTCTAAAAATACAAAAGGATTTTTTTGTCAAATTTCCTTTACAGGGAGCACTGACAGCTCTCAGTGCAGTAAGCCAAGCCTGATTTTTGCACTACATCTGCAATATCTTTTATACTTGGGCAGCTGGCACAGAGTGAGAAAATTCATTAACATGCTAATGATGTGTCCTATTTAAAATTCCAGCTCTGATTATTGTGTGATTAAGTCTCTTCCCTTGACGTCTGCTTCCTTATATCTGCATTACTGTGAGAAATCAACAATTATTAATGAAGTAAAAAGTAGGTGACTAATTTATACCCAAGAGAAAGACAAACATACACACATATTTTAGCATTTAATTTTTTTTTATTTAATGCTTCCCATACAAAGCAGTATTATCTTCAGTAAAAAAAAAAAAAAAAGTTTTGAAGAGGCTCACAGGCACAAAACATAACAATTCAAGTTGTAGATGATCTAGAAATAGACATGTATAGGAATACCCAGGCAGAGGGTTTTAAGGTGCTATATAAAAAAAAGAGAGAGGGCTCCTGAGGCAGGGAAAGTATAGGATTATGCCCTAGAAACAATTCATATGCAAGACTGAGAAGACAACAGCTCTAGTTGATCTGATTACCTCTACTGAAGAAAAAATAAGCATCTCCTTTCTACAGCAAAGGACTTCTAAACCCACTGACTTAGTTAAACTTGGACAAGCCTTTAAAGATGAAAATCATAGAAAGACTTGGGTTGGAAGGGACCTCAAAGACTGCCTAGTTCCAACCCCCCTGCCACAGGCAGGGACACTTTTCACTTGACCAGGTTGCTCAAAGCCCTGTCCTATTTGGCCTAGAACACTCCCAGGGATGGGGCACCCGCAGCTTCTCTGGGTAGCCTGTTCTAGTGCCTTACCATCCCCACAATAATGTCTTCCTAAAAGCTAATCTGTATCTACCCTCTGTCAGTGTGAAGCCATTCCTTCTTGTCCAATCACTCCAGGAAGACCAAGAGACCTCTTTCTCCACGTTGCATTCATTGGCCTATGTTTAGTTCATGGACAGACACTTACTCCATAGCAAAGTTAAAGCACAGCACAAGTGTGCCACAAGGAGGAATCACAGGTATATCCCTGCTGCACACCAGGACACAGATCAGTCAGCCTAGCCCTGATCATTTTTGCTGTTTCAGTTGGAGAGCCCTTCAGGTCAAGCTAATAAATGCTGGACAGACAGATATTAACAAAAACAGATAGGACAATAACACCTTCAGCTAGTAGAATTAGATGGAGAAAGGATTTCTCTCTCTGGCTTGTAGCTTTAAGTCATCAAACTAACCAAGAATGGGCAGCACCAAGCAGTAGTACAACTCTAATTTTACTCATAGCACAGAGCAGTTAAACCTGTGGTGCCCTACTAGCTCAAGGAACAAACATCATAGGAGCCATTTTCCTGCCAGGCTATACTCCCCCAAAAATCACACTGTCACCAAAACCAATGGGTCAACACCCCTTGCTATCAGAAGTGCCACAGCCTTGCTGAACTCCTTGTGCTGATGCTGGTGCTTCCACCACTCACTGGTGAGTCACATGGGCATTCTAATGCCTAGCTCACATCAGCTTTCTTGTCTACACTGACCTGGTGTACGAGCTGGGGCAGGAACACAAGGAAAAGGCAAAACCGCCTTCCTCCACAGTAACACAGATTTTAGTGGCATAAATGCAACCCCAAGCCTGAGGCTGTGAAGTAAGTCAGCTCGGCTACCCCAGCTCAGATCCCACCTTCCACAGTGCAGATGAAGTCAACACACTTACCTCCAGTTCTTTTAAACATCAAAAACAAATGGTAGAAAAATTGTATTCCAACTCTTTACGCTTTATTCTCTAAACATAAAATTGCTGAATAACACTGGTTTCATAAAGGTGCATGTCATCTTCAAGACACCATCTGCACTGGTTTCCAGAGTGCATCAGAAGGCTTGTATTCTGTTAAATTCAATGGTATCTAACTCATGCTAGT
Source organism: Empidonax traillii (assembly GCF_003031625.1). Classification (NCBI taxonomy): domain Eukaryota; kingdom Metazoa; phylum Chordata; class Aves; order Passeriformes; family Tyrannidae; genus Empidonax; species Empidonax traillii. The sequence goes on along the minus strand of NW_020956766.1, from coordinate 61,648 downwards.
GTTCTCAAACCTGAGTTTCCATTTATTAAAGAAGAAAAGAGCGTAGATCACATATAAAGGGGGCAGAAACAAGGAAAAATGGAATATTTCATATTTCAGTTTATGTATCTCTGACTAGTATCTGCTTGACAGAGTTTTATTTTACAAAAGGATAAATTTCTCCTTATGCCTACAGAGTCACAATAAATTAAAATAACCATCCCCATAGCAAACACCCAGTATTTTGAAATTTATTTTCATAAATTGTGGGATAGTGTATCAGATCAAGAAGACATCTCCTTACTGCTACATGAATGCAAAAGGGAAAGAAAAGAGTTTGAACTGCTACAGATTCTGTTGCTTCAGCAAAAGTTTTTTACAGGCTTTATTTAAAACCCTGCTGAAGAAAAATATAAATGGGAAGTAAATGTGAATTATAGGAAGTTTAATTGTCCTAGAAACAAAAGAGAAACAAAATGGACTGATTAGAAGGTTAGAACCCTTTTCAACTCTCTTGCAAATCCAAGTAAAGAGAAAGCATTGCTTGATGTGCATTTGTGGGTTTGTATCACAATGCACTAAATTTAAGGAATAGTATTTAAAAGTTTTATCTAGATTTTAAAAAGGCAAGTTCTTCTCCAGTAGATTGTGTACATATAAAGTTCTATTAATTTTTAAAACAGTCTTAGTAGTCTTTGTAGTCCAGTTGCCTACAAATATTTTTGTTTCTAAGATAGCTCTGCTTATCCACTTGCCTACAAAGAAATTTCACATACTTTTAAAACAGTAGTACCTTACTCTCTTCAACCAACCTACTGCTCATAAGACCCTGAGAAAGAAAAGACATTTCAAACCCCTAAAGCTTCAAAGTAACTCTCAGAATTATACCTATAGAGACAACTGCAGTAACTGTACATTTGCAGGCAGTCAAATGTTACTCAGCCTTTTCATTTAAGGAAGCAGCAAGGCCATTTAACTGCTTAACTTCATGAGAGAGTAGAGCAGACAAGAGGGTAAGCAAAGCCTAGGAATGACCTAGCTATTTGATAATTTGTCAATAACTTTCCCAGTAATTGCAGACAAACTCCCCATTTCACCATGACTTTACAACCCAAGCGTACTGCTTACAGTTACAGGAGAGCAGCACTTGGCAAGCGGTTTAAACTCTCCCTCAAACTTAAACTTGCTGTGAAAACTCTTGCTTTCACAATCGGGCATTCCTTCCACCTCCTATGTTCAGATCCACCACCAAATACGTTATATATGTACACATGAAACATCAACTAATTCCTCTGTATGTGAATGCACGCACAGTACCATCTCCACTATGATAAAAACGGCTTAGAAAAGAAAGATTTTGAGACCTGGGCTAAGACAGATTTCAAAAAGTTGTATATCACTGTAATATCCCTTCTCCCACACAGACTCCCTCAACTCCAGCGGAAACAGTTGAGAAGATATTGAACATATTGTTTATCTAGGTCCTGGCCAAACCTTCCTCAGAACACTCAGTGTGTTCTGTAAAATGCAGAATGATTCAAACTCAGCACACTTCCAGGAGTTCTGGACTGAGCAAAAAGCTGTAACAGCCTCTGAACTACTTACCAAAGGCAGTCTCTCCTTGCTCAAGTTCTTGCTTCAGTCTGGTGTAATCATCTTTAATTCTCTCTAATTTTCGGACATTTTTGGCACTCAGAACCAACAGTTCATTGAGTAGTCCTTCCAGTCCCTCCTTCTCAGATGTTAATGACCTTATTTCTTCTGCAAGATCCTTCGCAGTGCCGAAATTACTTCCTGCATGTTTTGTGGGGGCAGGGGAAAGAAAGAGGAAAAAGACAATGAAGCAGACACTTGCAACATCAGTAGGTTACAAAGCAATCCCGGGAAATTAGGCAATTATAGTTCCCAACAGCAACTGAAAGACCAATTTTGGGGGAACGAATGAAAAAGAAAAGGAAAATCTGCTTTGCAAGCATGCATTTCTTTAATATTGCAAGAAAAAAAAAGTAATTGTAACTGATTTGACCTTAAACACACAGAAACAGTATTGTCTTTAACTACTGATACAATTTACATTTTTTTAGGAAACCTGTTCCCAAGGGTTCATACTTCAGAAAATGTCATACTGTAATTCATTGTGGCATGATTAGTGAGACCATTTTCTTCTTTTGGAGCACACCTCAATTTACAGTACTTTTGAAATAAAGGCTGTCAACCTGCTAGACCCCAAAGTACCACCATCAGCATCTGCCAGGAGGGGCTCCATTCCTCAGAAGTGCAGGAGTGAATGGGAGCACTTTCAATGAATAACTACAACCATTCTTCTGGAGGAAACATGCTGTTGCAAGCTCAAGTGGCCGTATGAGGGCAGGTGAGTCAAAGGGAGGCTGTACTTTCCAAAATTTCGGAAAATACTGTATCAAATAACTCAGGCTTAAAGACTCAACATCGCTAAGTGTGATAGTCTTGCTTTATGTTTGGTTTCTTGAGGGGTTTTTTTAAGTCTCAAGGCTATGGTAGTTTCAGTTAAGCTCTTCCTCACTTAAAGCTGGTTTTTGCTTGTTTCCTCACTTAAAGCTTGTTTCTTTTTAAGAGGTCAGAAGTCCATTATTTCTAATTCCCAGCTAAAAGTCTGTTTCCAGTTCTGTCTTGCAAAGATTTATACAATTAAATAACTAAAAATATGCTTTACAAATAGTAGGATCTTATGGGTTACCAGTGCATTTACTGGGAAATAACAGAAGAAATTTTATTATCTTAATCTGTCATGTCTCTGAATAGGCAAAACAAAGCAGCAAGATAAGCAAGACAAAAATCACTAGAAAAATGGCAGATATTCAGATGCTTCTAAGGCAATAAGACTTAAGTCCAGCTTTATTCACCTGAACTCATCCCAAGCATCAAAGCACAGGAGTATTAATAAAACATGAAGGCAAGAGAACCTTCATTAGAATCTGGAGCCTGCCCTTACATTTCAGGAGACACCCAGGAAAAAGGTATGATATTGCATATGAAAGTTTTATACATACTGAATGGATCTTAATTCCCAGAGGAGAACTTTATATCAAAACTGAGGCTATAAGGAAATGGTTTCAGATACACACCCAAAAGTCAACAACTCCCCCCCTACCTGGTGCAGCTTCCCATGACAACAGAAATGTCTGAAAGTCTACAGTGGAAATTCAGAAGAGCATACAAAAAACTCGTGCACCACAAGTACCATCAGTGAGTTCTGACCTCAGTCACAGCAGCCAAAGTAATAGCTTTCTAAATGCCATAAGAAGGTTGATTAAAAAATTAATATATAATCCACAGATGCCAGCATGAAAAAACATGCCCTCCCAGAGTTGTTTGTTGAGGCAAAGTCACACTGGATGCCATAGAAATATACTGAAGACATATGTCAAGATATTTCATTCTGTTAATATCATGAAAATGTTAAAATTCCTCTTTTTGATGATTAAATTATTATTTTGCATAAGTGAACACAGTAACTGTTACTCTGTCAACTACTCAAAGCTATGTTTTGTACAGCCATACCAGTGAAAGAGTTCTGGCTGGATGATATAAGTCAGACCAAACTCTTCCCAGGAAACCCAAAAATCACTGAAGCTAATTGGGCTGGTCTCTCAGAAAATCTGTACAGAGACAACAAAGCTAAGGAATCAATAGTCTGAAACCAATGCTGAGATTCTGGACTAAACCAAGACATGAGATAGGGATTCTGTGAAGGGGACTGAAGAACAAAATGCCACTTTTGTCATCTTTCCTCCTGTCTCACGGTGACACTTACTAGAAATGTGCAATTTTAGCCACTGTATATGTATGTTCACGTAAACATATTGGGTGCAAACTACTGCAGCAAATGTGAAGTATCCGGTGCTCTGAACAGGTAGAATAACATGCTTGGAATACACTGTTATAAGGAACTGAGTACGTACACTTCACTTTGAGGGACTGAACATTACCATTATCTCAAAGACAGTAACAAAAACAGTTCAAACTTCCTCCTTAATCTTGCCCTCTGGGGCTCTCTCCTTGCATTCATCCTTCATAACCCGCTTTCTACAGATAGTGACATCAGGTAAGCTCCAGCGGCTTGATGTGAATGCCAAAAATACCAGCCAAATCAAGCAAAACAACCCACGCTGGAAAAATAGTAATGGAAAAAAAAAATCCCCAGGCAGAAAGTAGTTACATAATTGCCTTTACTTACTGTAAACATTAGTATATTTACCTTATTTCCTCTCTTCCTAAAATCCTACTTGTATGACTATAGCTAAATAGTACTCTGCACATCAAATATATTATATATATATTTAGTTACATGCCACAAACTCATACCCATTATAACAGCTCATTGTCAGATTTTTCTATATCGGGCATATTGTTGTCCATTTAGTAGCCTCGAAGTAAAATATCATTATTCTGATACCATTTGCCAGCAACAAATTGACTAAAAATATGGTTTGAAATCTGTCCTAATTTATAAAAACCAACAAATGTGTTATTAATTAAATGTGTTATTTATTAAATACTCCCCCCTTCAGAATACAAGACTAAATTAATGGCCCACAAATTTTTTATTCACACTTTTTCTCATATTTATGGCAGAAATTACATGCACTCAGAGTTATCTCTCTGCTTCAAGTATAAATAATGGTAAGTCCCATCCCTACTGAAAATGTTCACTGTAGTACAGACAAAGGAGCAATTTTTGCATTATTAGTAAAGTAGACCTATTGCATGCTGATTTGAATATAAGAAATAATAGACTGGTCATTCTTTAACATTATCTATAAATTAATTTTTCATAAAATAACACTACTACCTTTAATAATTCATAAGAAAGTTTACATTTCAGCTTAGGGCATTTGCCGCCATAGTATTTATCAACAGCACTGGAATTCAAGGCTGAAAATCCTTCAGCCTCTAAGTAATGAGAATACAAAGTGATCCCAACACCACAAAAGAAATTGAAGAAAACAAATATCATTCACCAACTCACAAAGAAAAGAAAAAAAGCCTAACACATGACAGAAATGTAAGATTCTGGAAGCACTGCCAGTGTGTTTGCACCTCTGAAAAAATAAACAGCAAATGAGGGATGGTCTACCATCTCCTGAAACATTTTACAGAATTCCAGCATATTTGAATTACAATTATTGCTTTTAAGCAATAACATGTGCCAACGCTTTTATGAAGCATAATGCAAGTGAATGATTGATGTGATCCTGAAAGGTAATTGTCATCTAGAGGCAGGCGAGAGACCCCACAGACAGGCATTTGGAGGAGTAAATTCTCAAGCAATTCTCAGCCATAGAGAGCCTCCTGCACCTGGACTGAATCAGTCACCACAGAGCAACCCAAATAAAAAAAAAAAAAAAAAAGGGGGAGGGGGGGAAAGAGGGCAAATAAACCTCAAAGTAATAACATTTCAAATCAGCAATAACAACTCGAAGGCTCAAGTGAACATTATCAATAAAAAAAGGCACAAATACACTGAAGTAAAAGGCAGAAGTTTGGAAGATGGCAATTCAGCAATACTGAGACCCAACCTGTGCCAAAGAGCAGTAGCTATTGGTGACAGGCTACCAGATGCTCTCAAGTGCCTGAACTGGGGATATAGTCCAAAAGCATGTTAGTGCCAGCAATTTACTATGTAAATTAGCCAACAAATGATTATTGCAAGTCATGTATGATTTTCTTTCAACATGATGAAGGATGCCCAACTGAAGGATTCCAATGTGCAAGGGCCACACAACAGCACAGACATGTGCACACAGGCTTCCGTAATAATTGTTTCCCTCTCCCTCACAGCTCCCACTCACCTTACGCCTTTCAATATCTGGTTCTTTTACATCTCTCTTCTGCCTTTGCCCCCAGTCACTACCACTACCAGTGGAGAGGAAAGGACTATTTGAGAATAGAAGAACAGCCCAGAACTCATCCCCACAATCCTAAGAGCTGCATGAAATCATCAACCCCCTTTTAACCAACCAGGCCAGGGAAGAAAACCAGAGAAATGCCTGGGAGAGAAATCATGCCACCTAGGTGCAGACCCCAAAAGTGCATGCCCTCAGATTCAAATGTTTGTCACCTTGCCTCCCTGGACACTCAGTGGAAAGAGAGACACTGTCCCCTTTCACAGGGGTTTCTCACATCCCCTCCAGACCACATCCTCCCATGGGGTAACAGCACCTTCCCTTCACACCTCTCCCTATCTACCATGTCTCCTTTGAGTACATAGTCCCAGAAAAGGAACTGCCAAAGAGGTAAGCTGACCTCCTCTTCCACTCCAGGGATAACTGCTTAGGTAACAGGAGAGAAAGAGAGTAAGTTGCTACATGACTGACTTCTGCAACAGAAGCAAAGATTTTCTGCTGTCTGGTCACATATCATGCTGGAACTTCAGCTACAATAAATTACCTTTGAAGTTCACTGAAAGCCGCTAACATCCAGCAGTCTCATTTGGAAATGAGACTAAAAGGACAGTATCATGGTTTTGGCCGGGATACAGTTAAGTTTCTTCTTGGTGGCTGGTTAAGTGCTGTGTTTTAGACTCAGGCTGAGAATAATGTTGATGACATACTGACGTTTTTAGCTGTTGCTAAGTAGTGCTTACCCTAAAATCAAGGACTTTTCAGTTTCCCATGCTCTGCTAGTGAGCAGGTGCACCAGAAGCTGAGAGGGAGCACAGCCAGGACAGCTGACCCAAACTGGATAAAGAGATGCTCCATAACACAGAACATCATGCCCAGTGTACAAAATGAGGGAGCTGGCTGGGAGGGGGCAATCACTGTTTGGGGATAGGATGGAAATCTGTCAGCAGGGGGTGATCATCACTTTATTGATATTGTGCATCAATGCCCCTCTTGAGTTTTACGCCTCACTCACTCTCCTTTTCTTTTTTAATTATTAATGCTGTTTTGATTATTAAACTATTCTTATCTCAACTCCTGAGTTTTACTTTTTTTTTTTTTTCCAATTCTCCCCCACACTGGGAGCTGAAAGATTGTCCATGTAGTACTTAATTGCTGGTTGGGGATAAACCACAACACATACCTGTCGGAAGTATGAGTGAACATTTAAGAGTTGGTTTGGGGGACTCACTAGCATTATTTTTCAAATGAGTTAACAGGTGTGCCAAAAAATACATCGCTTGCACCAACACACAGTGGCAAATTCTACTTCATGGAGAACAAAGCAACTGTAGTGGAAAGATGTACCAGTACACACCATTGTATGCTGGAGTCAGACATTGCAGTCATGAAGTAGAATTAATTTCCATATGTCTCTGATATCAACCCAGGCTGCAACTGGAAGTAGGAATTGGAAAATGTGGAACCAGCTATGTCGTCCAACAAGACATACCAAACAACAGTTCTCAGAAACAAAGAAGATTTAAAAAAAAAAAAAAAAAAAACAACAACAAAAAAAACAAACCAGGAGCACCATTGACTTCCAGTGAAAGACAAATTGAGAGCTGTATGTGGCATGTCTGGGGATGAACTCAACATCATGCCAAGAACCGTATGTCCATACATATTTCTGCATGAAACGACCAACTACAGCACAAACATGCAAACAAGACATCCACATTAACATAAATCACAGATGAAAATGTCCTTCATCCTGCACTGACATCTTTCAGCTTGATGGCTCTGTCCCCTCTCTAACATACTCATTCTCAACAATAGCACTTAGCGCCAAAGCTGGAAAGCAGGAGGCTCTTTTTGATACAGTCGTTTTCTGAGCCATGCCCAATTTGCCCTAAATGAGCATCAAAGAGCAGCCTAAGAGGCAACAGTCCTAACATGAAACTTTGTGAAACGTGCAGTCTAGTATTTATGTCATGCTATGTATAAACTACATTTCTACGTTAACATAAGGGAAAAACCCTTATTGTTCTACTGCTGGAAATCATCCCACAACAGCATTTCCAAGCAGCTCTTACTTGCCAGTATATAATGAAATCAAGGTAATGCTAATTATAGGATGATGACACATGATCTCTCACTGGTACAGACAGTTTTCAGATTAAAAAAATTTAAACTACAAGTCACCTCACTCTAACTTCTGTGTTTGCATCCAACTTGTATTTGCAAAAACATGAGGAAAGTTAATGACAAGCATCTCATACATAACTAATTCAGTATTTCATTCATGCCTGCTTAGCTCCCTGCTAAGCCACTTTCTGGCTATCTAGTCCCATTCTACTATGCATTTTCAAGAGGAGAAATTTCACAGAACCTATGAAGACATTACGAAATATATCAAACAAACACTTTTATTCAAATATAGGAAAGAGATGTAACAGGACCAAAATTCATTTTAGTTTGCATCCTCCTTTCTATTACCAAATTATTTTCTCACTAAGGAAAAATGCAAAACACATAATTTCTTATATATGATTTGCTCTTGCCCAAAGTATGAAAATAAGTTTTAACAGTATTTCTACAGTTATGTTCACATTTGCTTACACATCGTTCTATTTGAATTTTCTTAACAGTTTCCAATTACTTCATCTGAAATTTATTCCCTCCAAAAATTTCATGCTAAATAGTACAGGACACTAAAAGAAAGGAGTACCATTTACTGTCATGTTCTTCCCATAACTGATGACAAAATTTTTATAAGCAAGTTAAGAGCTACTGTAAGAAGCAATGGTTAGAACAATCATATGCAGGTTTGTAAGCACTGCCATTAAGGTATTCTGTTGTGACTAAAGAAAACAAAACAAAACAAACAAACAAACAATCTTAAAAAAACCCACACAAGCAAATACCTACTAGATACCAAACTATAAGATTACATGAATGAGTGTTTACAAACTTGTATGTCAACAGTTACATCTCAAGCAATCAGGAATACCTGTTAGCTATAATTACCTAAAGCTACTGACTTAAAAACCATGAACAATGTAAGGTTCTACTAATTATCTTGGGAGGAAAGTTCTGGACTAGCATCTCAGGAATATTTGTCACAACAGGCCAAACGGAAGTGAGCTGCTGCTATAAAGGAACGGAATTTTAACTGTTGATAGAAATACCTCTTGAATGTGTAAGTATGGGCTTCTTTTCTGTTTCCCATATGAAATCTCACTGGGATTTAATTAAACCCACTGTATTTACTTTATGGCCTTCAATAATCCAAATATTCATAAGTTGTGTTCTAAATTTAATGCTATATTTCTTCCCAGAACAAAATAATGAGGAGATATGTTTATGTACATAGTATTGTCTTTACAGTGTCATTTATCATACAGCCTTAAAATCCAATGTATTGTATTGACAGAACTAATAGAATTGTTATGCTTACAATGCACTTATTGTGGTATTTTCCTCTAAAAATGAGACCAACTGTATTCTTATATTTTCTGTTGCAAATACATCGATACTTGAAATCAATGTATTTGGATTATAAAATACCATCCACGTAGAAGATGAATGTTGTCTGAAGCTTCTAAGGCAGCCATTAAAGGTTGAAGTATATATCAAAGCTTTACAAGCCATCACATTATTAAGTCACCACATGTAAGCTCTGAAAACTAATTATCACTTAACTATATTCTTAAACTCATCTAATTTAACTTCTGGGATACAGTTACCCTTTTACTTTGGCACCATTCCAAAGTCTCTTAACTCTTACTGCTTCCTCAGGAAAAATGCTACATTAAAAAAAAACTGATTTGACAACTATCTAGAGAAGAACAGTTGTTCTCCATATCTATTAGTACTGGTTTTGAGGAAACTATTTGAATGAATTATCTAACTACTATGGAAAAAGAGTAGAAGTAACAGACATTTATTTATCCCTGCGTGATGCTTCCAGGCTAAATGAAAACCTCTTTGACCATCAAACTTTATTATTACTGCATATTTACATGTCCACACTACAATTCCTTCTGAATGTCATGCTGTTCCAGGGCTGTCCTTAAATAATTGCACATTACCCAAATGAGCATTCTTCCATCTTTTAATGATTCAATATATCCAGGCTGCCCATTAACATTGTTAGCTGACTGACAGATCAGGGGATATGTACATACAGTATCTTGCTTAAATCTTAATCAGTTATTAGAAGGTTAAGATCTACTTCTTAATTATGACTTATTTAAGAAGTGTCATTCATTTACACCTAACGGAGGAATACAAAGAAACTGAGTGATTCAGCCTTCTTTATATTATCTACTGCTCACTGTTTTTGTCTTAAGAAAAAAAAAAAACAAACATAAAAACCCATCTGTTTCTACCTCTTCCTTCCTCTTTCTTCTTCTGCATTTACCAAATCTTTTCTTTCTCACTTGTTCTCTGCTAGCTGCAATTCACTCTGCTTCCTGGATTTTCTGATTTTATTCATTTCATGTTCTAAAATGGAAATATTTCTATTTTTTTCCGAAGTTTTTTACTATCAGGTCTTCAGAGAAATAATTTTATTTTTATTCTTATATCTCTCCTGCATCTTCTGCATACAAATCTGCATTTAACACAAACTAATGCCACCATATTAACTAAAAGTATCTGTACCTTAAACGGAGGCGAAGAAATTACAGTGTCCACTATCACCACATTATCTTTTGTCCTTGATTTTAAACGTGGTGTCACCCAGAATTCTGCCTTAGTAACAAGTTAGGATTGTACCATTCACAGTCATTAAAATCCCCTAAAGGAAGAATTTTTCAGAGCAAGAATAAAAAACGAAGTAGTGCTTCTTATCAGTACAAAGAACTTGCACAGATACTTAAAAAGCAAAGAAGGGCGGTCACAGTCAAAGTATTGTGAAAACAGTTTATAGAAACAGCAGCATTAAATTGCCTTTGGGATTCATTCCTGAAACAGGCAACCTTTTTCAAGAGCTAAAATAAAGTACTGTTATGAACGTTTTGGAAACCATCCTCAAGCTGTCATTCACTCTCTCCAAGTGTCAGACTGAGATACAGCTTTCCTGGCCAAATGCTTCCTACTGGCAGCATGAAGCAGTTGCACATTTTGTTCTCAAGAAAGCCATAGAATGGCTGTGGAAAACTTTGACCCCATTTCTGAGAGTGAGAAAATTACCTACATTCAGGCAGCCTGTGGGTAGAGAAGGACGACTGCTCAGCTTACCTCTTACAAGTTGAGAGAGAAATAAAGAGGATTTTCATTTCAAAAAGGTATTATGAGAAGTAAGAAAATTGAGCATGCTCAGCAGCAGTACAAGATCTGGGCCTTGATTTCCTTTCAGATTTTGCTAAAGCTTGATGTCATCCACTTCTGGCAAACAAACCATGAGACACTGCACAAAGTTTTATTTTAAAATACTTCATGTGTGCAATACAGATTCTCGCATATAATTGAGAAGATAAATCATCTGTGGAGAGCTACATCATCTCACCTCGACATGTATCAAAAACCCTTTTGCCTTTCTTTACTTGGTGTAACAGTGGAAAACTCCTTGTAGTACTCCAATTCACATCCCCTTCTACTCAGCTTCCTCTCTGAGACAACTATCTAGCAGAGAGACACCTACTTAAACATTTGCAAACCATTTGCTGAATTAGAAAACCCACCTCTTCCAATTCGAGAGAAAGAACTGTGCTTAATCTTCTTTCGTTCGTCAACAGTGCAGCAATGCCAAGTAAGGGACATGTAAAGCTGTTATGTATCAGACTCTGTAACCACATTTCAGTGTTTCATTGGTTGTAAATAACATGCATGAATGCTCCAAGGACAAAATTGCTCCTTTGCTGCCAGCATTAGTTGTTTAATGATCTGAACAGCAGAAGCTGCCAATTATTGTAATCCATTTTAAAGTGTCATTTAAAGCCACATTTGTAATTTTGATACCTTAGTTATACATTTATAACTTAGCCAGAGAGCTGTAAGCATGTAACTTGTAGAGTCCAGGAACAGCTACTGATATAATTATATACCAATTTCACCTACGGAAAAATACCATGTCTATTGAATGTTTACTGCCTACGACACAGCATCCTCTCTGCCAGTAGTTCCAAACTACCACAGGAGAGGGGTCTGAAATACCGTACACAAGACATGACACAGCCCCATTCTGCTGGACTTCCCATGATTTCAAGGCATGTACATAAGCATATCAACAATTTTTAGGAAAAGTCTGTTATGATGAGGTCAGTAACTGCTCTGATACAACCCTTATCGATGTTACTCCTTCTCATCACTTAAAACTTACCTGAAACAGCCAGCATTTTGGCTTCAAGTAGAGCTGGTAGCTGAGTCTCAATATCACTCACTTTCCTCCTCAAAGTACTGCAGAGTTTCTGACTCGTGCAAACCTAAATTGAGGCAGACAGCCATGATACAGAATTCATTCATGTAAAACTATAAGGCAGCTCAAATGGGGCTTCAAATGTTCTTGGTTTACAGACACGACATAACATCCTGCAGCAAGCTAAAAAAGCTTAATAAAAAGTGATGTCTTTACAGAAATACCCAGGATGAATCAAAATTTCCAGGCTTTGCTACACATTCTATTATAAAAATAGAGAAAAGTATTAGCATTAGCTCCTGCATGAGAGAGGACACATTTCACTACTAGACACTGAGGGCTGCACACAGAAGAAAGGCCATTTTACAAATTCTGTACAATTTAAGTATGAACAGTGATGCTTGGAGTGGAGCATAAATAAACCAACATTTAGAGATTAAAGTGCCATAACATAATGTGCAGCAATTTTTACACAAAATATACCCTGCTCCACATCTTAACTGGGAAAAAAAGGCAGCCTTATTTCTGCACAGGTAATAAATAAGGCTATACCAGCTTGATACTGTATTTTGTTTCACAGTCAGGAGACACAGATGACTGGGATTCAGGTTTCTGACTTGTCCTCTCTCTTTTTTTTTTTCTTTCATCTTTTTAACTGGAGGCCTCTCAGTAATCAATCAGAACTGGTATTAAAAACATGGAGAGAGACAGGAGAGGAAAAAACATATAACGGAAGTTCAGCTGTTTCTGTACTTTACTTTTCAGTGTACATTGCCACCTCAGAAAGACTGTATGCAACACATGCAATTCATATAACTCTCACATATTCAAAACTATTGGGGTTTACTCCATATTGCATCATTTGGGAAGGAAAGCAAAATAAACAAACAGAAAAATCTTTCACTGAATTAAGGCAAAACACTTGTTCTGAAGGCAGATGTCAAATACTTGGTCCAAATTGTAGCTGACACTTAAGAAAACATTGGAATCAAGGGTAAAGCAATAGTCAAGATAGGCACAGGCCAGTTCTGAAAAGATGTGATGTGAAATGAAATCTCCAGAGAGAAGTTTCCCTGCCTTCCTTCACTTTTTTTTCCTCCTCAAAAACAAGTGCCATGCTTATTAATAGAAGCACATCTCTCACCTCACCTTACCTTTTAAGATCAAAAGTGTTATAGTTCTAATGGATTATCTGTTTTTACAATTAAAGTATTTCAGATCTGACACTAACTGTAAATCCTTTTAAATTAATAATACCCTCTTAATTTAGCTGAGATTACCTCTTAATCATAAATGGGTCATATTTTTTCTTGAGTCAATAGAACTATCCTCCAAGCAGTAACTGTTACTATCTAAAGACTTCAGACTCATCCTATTAATTTAAAAAGACATATCTCATCACTTCTGCACCTACTACAATTTTTCAATTCCCAGATATCTCACTTTGTTTCAGTACCCCCTTCTAAGTGACTCACCAACTAATTCAGTTAAAGTATTTTTAAAACCCCAAACCTATCAGAGGTGAATAAATGTGCCCAAAGAACCCAAAGGCCATTTCTGTCTCCCATCTCCAAAATAAATCTGAAAGTTTTTAATGACTTCTTTCTAAGCAGTGCTCTCTCTTTAGGGGCACTGAATGGCTCAGTGAATTGCAATTAGATGGGGAATCTTTCAGCTCCAGGAAAACTGCATGAATATATCCCATGCTGGTAGTAACTTAAAGTCATTATGACTAGACAGCTGTTTGGCAATTATGCAAAATAAGCTGGGAGGTTTAATCAGTTTCTAGTGAACACTGTCCAGTTTGTAAGCACTACTATCAGAACAAAGCTTGCTGGTGCTCTTTATTAATGGACCAAATGCAGGGACCAGAGGCTGAAAGGCAGCTCCTCCAACTCAGAGACGATTCTTCTGGAACATGAACATGTTGCCGAGTCTCTGCCTGTAGCAATGTCGCATGTATTCCGCAGATAAATGAACAACATTAATCTTCAGGCCTATCATATGGCATAGTTCAACAAAACTAAATGAGCAATTGGGAAAGGCAAAGTAATATCCCCTAAACTAATAGCCCTGCTCCTGTGTTGCATCAGATCTACTCTACAAGCTCCATTTCTTTTCATTTTTTCTAATTATTTTATCTTAATAACAGATACTGTTATTCATTACAGTAGCTTATTCAGCCACTAAGGAAAGGTTATTTCTTCGCTAACAAAGATGGTGAACATTCACAATGCCAATGTCCTTTGCTCCCAGAGAATACGCCATCCTCCTCTACCCAGTCTCACTGCAGGTGCCTGGGGCCACAGCGATGACCTTTCCCTGTTCTCAGTGACCAGCTCTGCTGTGTTCTACAGACCAATAAACTTCAAGTCTGAAAAAAATCCCTTTCAGTTTCAGGGAAGTTTTTTTACAGCCAAGTATATACTGTATCCCACTGTCATCCTCTTCCATCTTTCCAGCATATGATGTTAATCTAGAGCAGCAAAAACAGGGACAAGGACAGCAACTAAAGCACTGGAATTTACTCTTCCTCCAATCATCTCAAGAAAAAAGAATTTTGAGTAACCTTCACATTTCTTTACAACAGCACCTTGGAAAAAATAAAGAAATTCCCTCAACACTGCCTGAAGGAAGGAATAGTCCACCTGGCTTCCCACACAGCATAATCTTGCCATTAATGAAAGTAGATAATTTCTGAAGGAAGGTGGTGAATAAGAGACATTGTTCCTTTCATTAGCAGGCAAAACTTAGCTTTTACAGCTATGGCTGAAAACAACACAGATGAGGCAGAAAAGGCCATAGAAATGCCAGTGGCACAGAGGGAAAGAAAAGACCTTTGACAAATGAGTGTTTTCTCCATACAATAAAAAGGTTCAAAAGACCAGCTCTATTTATTTTGAGATGAAAATAAAAGGATGAGATGATCTGAATAAACTACTTAGTAAATTATTTGGAGGAGTCTCATTACATGTTTCCTATTTATCTTCTCTAATAAATAAAAACCATCAGACAGAAATAGAATGAAATTAAAATAATATTTTATCTATTGAAAATTTAAAAAAATAAGCAAGCTGTGAAATTCCTACCTTGCAGACTTCTCTATTGTTACCCAGTGTTTCAGCTCTTATTGAAAAAGTCTCCAGATACTATGGTTGTAAAATAAAACCTCAAGAGGCACATTTTCTGGGGAGGAGGCAAATTCTGTAACTTCTGTTTTAGTTTGCAAATAGCTTGAAAGAATATATCACCTTGAGGTACTGAATGACTCATTCATTTTAGTAGGTGAGCCATAGGTCAGTTACAGTAATTTCCTTGATACTTTATTCATAGTAATATAAAAAATACAGGAGGAATTTAGGTGAGTGCTACTAGAGAAAGAACACAAAAAACAAGTTTATTTCAGAGCATAAATTGATTATGCTCAAAACTGAGAAATATTTTCCTCTCCATTTCATACAGATGAACTTACTTAGATGAATTAGCTAGAGTAAGTGATCCTTTTTTTTTCTAGAACATTCATGGAGCAAAGATGCTCTGTGGCTCACTGAGCTACTCTGAAAGAAGAAGAAAACTTTAGTATTCTCCTTCTTAAAAGGAGGCCAAGAGAAATAAGAAAGTTAAAAGAAAAGTACTAACATTTCCAGTTAGAAATAAAAGTTAAGATAATTATGCCATAGCACTTTTCTTTGTATTTTTAAAGGAATGTGAGAATGAGATTGCTAGCTAGATTATTAGTGAAAGGGCAGGGAAATGAGGTACTTAGTTTATGCTTTTCCCTTCACACAAATAAATCAGTTAGGTAAGAAAGTAAGAGGTTCACTATTAATAAAATGAAAACATTCAGCTATGACCAGAGTTCATTTTATTTCATGAAGCTAAGGAGTCTGTTCCTGAACTGAGACCTGAGCAAAAAGGACTGATCACTAGTTAAAAAAAAGCTGAGAAAAAAGAAATTACTCCATCTGCTTCCTTAAGTATTATAATCTCTGTGGCCCGTTCAAATATAAAGCTGGGGAGGGCTTTTCAGTGTATGTTTGAAAATACTCATGTGCAAAGTCTATTTAGAAGGAACACTGCAAAACAACCTTTTTAAAACATGGGCAATTTATTAAGATGATCTGCTTCTGTAAATATCCTGAAGAACTGAAAACATGTACTTACTTTGGCAGTAGTTTCTTTAATGGACATGCTGAACAATCGTTCTTTTTCCTGAAGGCTAGAAGGGATTAGAATAAAATAAAGTTGACTTCTGCTCAACACAGGCTGCTATACAAGACATATTTTAATGCAGAAATAAGGCTTTAAGATGACTCATACTAACACAACAGAGCCAACACCAAGAAAAAAACTACATCTAGTTTCAGTGTTGCTAGTGACTAACCAACACCACCTTTACAGTTATTTATGAGTATATGGATTTTACTTACCATCTGAGACACAATTATGATTATTCGTGTAATCGTGTCTTAGAAGTCCCTGGCAGTGTCCAGGACAGGTGCTTTGCTAGACTGTCATCCAAACACCTAACCCAAAGGCATTTCTGTCACTAACAGTTTGCAGTTGACTATCCTCTTAAAATCCAGTTTTCAACCCTACCAGGAAAAGTTCAACTACAGTCACCTGTTCTCAAGGTAATTATATGTGAAATACCACTGCTCAGTTTCTTTAGATCCTTAAAATCTACCAAATATTTACCAAATTGATTCAACAGTGGGCTGAAATCCAAGCATCACACTCACACTTATATGAACAAAGTCAAGCTTTTCTTCCACATTTATAAATAAGTAGGTTTACTACTTTTATATTACCAAATCTAGTGCAAATTTGTGCCTTTGATTCCTGTAAATAAATTCATAATTTACATTTTTAACATAAAGTTCAGAAAATCCAAGTCAAATCAAACATCAAGAGTTAGGATAGAGATTATTTTTGCAGCTTAATACTTCCCTCCCTCCTACTTAGGAGGCATCCAGTTTTATACAGTGTTCAATCACTTCATCACACACTATTTTCTGTCAGACGCCTCAATTCTGTGTACACGACAGTCAGAACTCCCCATCAGCATCATTTCAATTTTTCCTTTTACCTGTGACATAAAAAATGTACTTCTTTCATGACCTACTGTTACTATTCTTCCCGAAGAAGAACTATTAATTTATTCCTGAGTTTTTCTTTAGTCCTCGACGCTGAAACATCCAAACACTTCAGAAACACCACTGGGTTTATTTCAGTGATAATACTCTTGCATGATAAGGCAGTGTTGTATTCATTTTACAGGTGGAAGAAATGCAACTCACTGTTATTCAGAAAGTACATTAAGACTGAGTGCCTGTTTTGACAGTAAGTGGTTCATGCTGCCTACCTCCTCTATACATTTCATTTTTCTTTTGAGAACATGTTCCTCCGTATTTTCCAAACACAGCATTTACTGAGCCCGATTTCAAGAGTCAGCATTTATACGAGTCTGAATCCAAAAGCACCTGAAGTTGGACTCACACTCAGTTGCTGATCACCCACAGAAAGGCTGGCTGGACCAACTTGCCCAGCTGCACACAGGAGTGAAACAGCCTCAGAGGCAGAATCCAGCATATCATTTAATCACATTAATGAGACAGCTATTTGCAATACTTTCCCTAATATTCTGCTTCATGGAGCACACACCTTTTCGATCTGCAGCCCAGCAAGGCCAGTCACCTCATTACCACCCCAGCAGGCGGGGGTCCCTCCAGCTCCAGAGGAGGCAGCCCTTTCAGACATGGCTCATGATAGTGTAAGTCAATGTCTGTGTAAGGTAACAAATAGAAATGAAGCTGGCTAGCTGTGTAAAAGTGGTTTAATGACATTTCCCACACAGCAGTCTCAAATTTCTCCCTTTTCTACAGCAATATATGCGCAAAACAGAAAGTATTACATGTGTAATGATGCCATTATCAGCTTCCTGCTTGCCTCTGGGCACGCCAGAGGGAATGAACTATTTAGCCACTTCCTTTCTCATGCTTTGGAGCTCCAAGTGACTTTTAGCATCTCACACAGTTGGTATCTGAGCTGGTCAGGTTATGTAAAAAAAAAGCTGAGCTTTGTGTACAGATGTCAAGGGGGAGCATCAAGGCTGCAGTGTGCAATTGAATGAATAATGGGTGACTGACCCAATTGTGCTGAAAATGCCTTATAAAATTCAACTTTAAAGACCCAGGCCATAATAAAATGTAAAGTGCAGTTATAGCCAGAAGAACAACAGTATATAGATGGCAAGTCTATTTAACAAATCTCTTCCATGTGCTCTTCCCCTTATCTGTTTACTTTTCTCAAAGAAAGCCCCCCCAGCTTCATACAACGTTTCACTGCTCTGCAGAACTCACATTGCTAATGGGAAGAGAGATCAATTTTTAACTTCCTTTGAAACAATACATACAAAACAGTGTTACAAAGTAAGTCTGCATTGCTAACAAAGATGCACACCCCCACACAGACTTTCAGGACCAGGTGCTGAGTGGGAAAAAACACCCTCTTTATACACAGATTTCTTTTTTATGAGTCTCTATCAACTCCCTGAAAGGTAAATAAGGAATCAAATGCTGCCACTTCAATAACAGAAGAATTATAATTTAAAGAGAATTTTGCAGAGCTATAATTTTAAGGGATTTTTTTAAATTAAACTGACCTATATCAATAAAGGGTATCACTAGTAAGTAATTTATTTGACTAAAACTACTGATAGCTGTATTAACCACAAACTTGAATCTAAAGAATCCTTTTGTTACAGTTGCAGCATTCACACAGACTCTTGCAAGTGTATTTGTGTTATTTATGGTATGAATTTCACAGCAGAATCCTTTTTCAAACCCTTGTTAGCCTTCAGAGCAATAGCATAGAAATCCCTTATCCCTTTTAGAGATTAGCCCAACATACAATGCACACACAGCAATCAAAACCATGTAAGAACCCACCATGGTTACGAACTACAAACAGCTTTTAACTACATTTATTCCCAGGTTGTTTTCTTCTACCACAAAACACCACCACAGAGAAGCCCCTCACAGGCTTTCCAATTAACTGACAAGCTAATGACCCGCAAGAGAAACCAGGCAGTCAATACTGATTCATTCTACCGACAAAGAGCTTTAACAGCCATGATCTGTTACATGTGACTTGAACCAGAAAGAGTATTTTCTTTTACAAGCACCCTGGAGCATCATATTTCATTTTAAGAGGGGTATTCTGTCTGCTTAAAAGCTGCTTTAGGTATTACTACAAGGGTAAATGGCTTTAGAAAGAGCTCCTTGGAATAACACTAAATTCTTGCCTTGGAAGACGTCCATAGTTTTGACTCATTGCTATTCTTCTCTGACAGAACAGCTAATCAAGAATTTGACAGCTTGTCCTCACAATCTTAGCAAACCATTATAAGGANCATACCAGGCTATTATGTATTTATGTTTTGCTTCCAAAGAAAAAATTCAAAGAATGCAAACAGGCAAAAGGCAAGTCATGCTGTTCTACACATTCAAGATACACAAATATACACACTGCTTAAACAGAAGGAGTTCCTGTATAATAAAATATACGCAATAGAGTAACAAAAAATGTAGTCAGAATGCAGTTTCCATATCTACACAATAGAACATACCACACATATGGCACCAGTGTAAAACAAATAAATCCTGTACCGAAAATTCTTATTTTTCATAGAGAAATTAAGCTGCCATCTCTGATCCCTGCCTGAAGATCATGAAAGACAAGAGTCCTTTAACAGTAAATATTCTCCTTTACACTACTGTCACCTAAAAAATTACTATAGAACTTGTTGTTTTGCTTCCTATCTCCATACCACAATATAGTGCTTAAGCAGAAAGCACTTTCATTTCTTTAAAACTTCATTTCTTTAAAACTAAGCACAAATCAGAACAATTTACCCAAATTTGAATTTCTAATTCAAGAGCAACATCCTAGAAGCCCACAACTCAGATTGTATGCATATGAGAAAGCATGATGGGCTGAACCCTCTATTCATATGAATATCTAATCCCTCCTACAGAAAATCAGCAGATTTAAACAGTTTACAGTTTGAATTTGGCCAAGAGTAAGGAGACTGCCTGCAAAGCTCAACCTCATTCTAGTGATCACAGCCTGCACAGAGCATGGCTTTTACAACTTTATGTCTTCTAACATGATTCCTCCTCCAATTCTGAAGTCACAAGAAGCTGTACTGTCTTAGATGATGAAAATATCTAAAGCAAGCTCTACACTTGTAATCCTGCTTTTAAAGGCAAACAAAAGCTGACCCTCAAAAGAAGGTTTTGTGCAGTCCTTTGCAAAAGGAATTAGAAGTGTTACTTGGGGAATATTTGGTGTAAACATCTGTGACAGTCTACATTAAGCCAGAAATCCACTAAAAAACTTAAGTCTAGGGACTTCACTGGGCCTTTAGGGAAGAAATCTACAATATAAAATCAAATCAGTCAATAACTTTCTTGTAGCTTTACAGTTCCCTCAATGGGTATATCTCAAACTTTTGAAGACAAATCAGAAAAAAAAGATTTTGAACACAACTATACTTAACAAGAGACAGTTAGGTATGTACAACTAGGACTAAAGAAAAAAGGAAAAAAAAAAAACAACAGGAAAATATGCTTGTACCCAAAGTTTTCTTGAGCAAAATCAACAGATTCATTACTTTCAGATACCACGTGCAGATTTTTACCAGTACAAGACCACAGTGTTGCTGTTCTTGAACTTCTGCTCAGGTTAGATAGCATGAAATGCACGAAGGTAAACCAGCATTTTTTGTTAACTGAAATCCTTTATCACAAAGTTTGATTCTATCTAATCAAGGAAGACATTGGATAACAAGATTTTCATTCTATGTGATCTGTTCATAAGCCTGTCTGGGCTACATATCTGAGTATCACCATACCAGAAAAGCAATTTTTCAGTCAAGCACATAAGTTCCTTCTCATCTCTGTGCAGTGATCCATGGGACTTTAAACAATGAGATTTTCACAGCAGCACATCTCTGTAATGGGAAGCAAAATCATCCTTTAAACATACTTCAGGGTTTTCTAAACAAACACTGATTTTTCCTTGGATAATGCAGCCCACAGAAAACATGCATATTATGAGAAAGTTAGTTAAACAAAATGTCTGCTAAACTGATGTGCTGAAAATCCAATTTCTCTGTCTAAACCTGACAGCGCTCTTGAGGCATGAACTTTTGACATTAAATAGGAGCAGAGTTGTGTTTAACTCATACCAAAAATGAAAATTCTGTCAGTTGCCAGGACTAGTCACCTGAATTAGAAGTAAAATGGAGAGTCTCACCTTGGAAAGTTTCCAACTTCAAAAATTAATCTGATCTGAGACAAAAAATATCAAGAGATGTACTTTAAGGTACAGAAGCACTGGGCCTTCTGCACACTTCAATCTACAGAGTTCTCCAAGGAATATGAATGAGAACTCAGAATTATTCACCAAGTGCTGAATCATCAGAGAGATAATTTTGCTCCAGCAATTTGCTCTTCTTCTAGCTATCACATGCAGAGCAATATTTCTTCACCGTTTTTTTTATGTCAAGTATTGCTTCAATACATGTGCTTCCCCACTCAAAATTTATCAAGAGGCAGAACCAGAAGCACACTTTCCCAACATTTGTACAACCTCAGCTCACCAATAACATTTCTTACTGACTCATGGGTTGCTGGGTGACTGCACTTGTCTTCGCTGACTCTTAAAGAGTTATACCTATATGACTATAAAAACTCATCATCCTGCCCAGCTCTTGCATACACCAAGAACTATAAGATTGTATATTAAGAATACTAAGATTGCAACCCTAAGCTCTTGCATACACTAAGAAGTGAGATGGCTCTTGTTTGCTGCAGTGCTTCAAGACACTAGCCCCAATTAGGAGGCCTGTAGAAAAATAAAAACATTAGATGACACGTCACAGTTTTTTATAAGAATTATTAATAAAAGGGATTTTTTTAATGCCTGCAATAACAATGAGGCAGCATCTCAGTATGGTTTTGTATTTTATAACATAAAATCACTCCAACAGAAACAATCAGTTCACAGCCACCTGGGAATGCTGATGGCATCTTTAATGATGATTCTAAGCTCAGTTTTCATTGTCATGTATTGAGAAATCTGGTCCTGTAACACATCACTGAGACAGCAGAACTGGCTGTTTGAACCAACCATTTGCATAGTGCTGCATTTCTCACCACTCCTGTGCCAGCTGATGCTGCAGGGCAGTTGAGGCAGTTGTTGCTTCAGCTGCTACCTGAAACAGGAGCATCAGACTGAAAACAAAGGCACAGTCAAACAGCTCAACAGCAGGAGCAGTTCATCACATCCTACCTAATACTTCCCCCAATTTTTCTGATGTATCAATAGATCTCCATTCTTCTGCTACGTCTGTCTGGCATGCAAAAAAACTAGAGCTTGCCCAGAGCAGTTGCAATTATTCTCCAAAGAATAGCATCCATTTTACTTCACTGGCTGAAAGAGTCTGTCCCTGGATGTTGTTGCTAGCTGTTTCACTTCATTATACACAAACAAATTCAGTATTCTACATTGATTGGGGCAGCTGGTCATTTTTCTCTAAAGAGAAATAAATCTCATTGTGTGCATACCCAGAGGAATCAGCACATATGTAGCCTGGGCTTCATAGGCTGCTACATCCCACTGGATGCTGTTCAAGCAAGCAGGAGGAACCAGATGCTCAGCAGGGAAAAACAGATTCCTCATTACACTGCACATGTGGGTACTCAAGCAAGTGTTAGTCATCTTTCTGCTTGGACTTTCTCCTTCTGTTTGAAGGACAAAAAAAAATGCCTCTAAAATTTCTCCAAAATATTCAGGTTGCCAGCAGTGGCTCTGTCCTCCAAGATGAAAGACTTGCTTTCTCCTTTCCCTACCATGTTTTTAATGCCCATTGTTCTTCCCAAGAAAGGCCAGTGCCTACGGTGTGGAAGCAGACTTTGCAGAAGTCCTTCTTCCTCCCTCCGACAGAGGTCCCCCCACCAAGCCCAATGGGATCAGAATCACTATGAACATCAAAGTCACATTTGCACCTTCACAGGAAGCAAATTCACTTCATGAAAGCCTGAAGCACAGGCATTGTATGGCATGCCAAGCTTTCAGTACAGAGTTACTTCTAGAGTTGTTGCCAAGAGTGAGAAAAAAAGAAATAAAATTACTTGCCCATGGAATCTACCCTTCAATCCTAGGCAGAGAACAAAGGAATGAAATTAATCCTGGGCAGAAGATAAAATGGAGAGCAAAACACCTATCTACCTACAAAAAGAAAGCTGAGCCCTCTAATCAGTCAGATAACAAAAGATGAGACAGACCTCTTCCTTCACCTATGACTTGTCTTAGCCTCTCACAAAAGACTATAGCCAACTTCTTTGAGAAAACCGAGACAATGATCTCATCGAAACACAAACCCAGATGTGGGACTAGCTGAAAATAAGACAATCCTATTATCAAGGCTTGAGTTATGACATCTGATAAGAAATGTGGAGTTTCCCTTCAAAAGTCCCTTGGGGTAGAGGAAGCTGGCTATGAGAAAGGTCCCTCTAAAGGCTGGAGGTTTTTCCAGGGCAGAGTCCTCCTCAGATGCCAGGGAACATCCTCTCTAGTTCTTCTCCTCATCTGCAAGCCCACTGCTGCAGATTTTGTGTAGCCGTAGCACACAGAATAAAATGGATCAATATAACAAGAGAACTACAATTAAAAAAAAAAAAAAAATAGGGCTCCATACCATCTTCATTATATCTAGCTATAATAGCAGCAGTGGTACCAGCTGTATTTTAAGTATTCTGTAATCATATTTTGGCTCATCTCATGTAGCATAGTCAAAGACAGGTTTCCTACCACAGAGAACAGTGTTAAAATTCTGTGATAAGCTCTTAAAAAAAAAAAAATCAGAGCAGCATGAAAGGGCCCTAAGTAAGGCAGTAAGGCAAATACTCAAAATGACCTGTGCATTGTCCTCACATCACAGAACATGATCTATCACTGATGAAAATTAAGTCAACCCAACAGACCTCAGAGGGGAAATCGAAGCTGTCAGAATATTCCCATGCCCAGAGCTTACAGCTGGCACAGAAGAGAACAACAGGGAGGGCAGTTCTGCACAGCAGTTCTGCTGATGTACTTCTTCATCTGATGCAAACAGTTTTTCAATTCCTGCAGACTTGCAAAGCTAAAATAACTGAACTAGTGAGGTGGCTGAGTGCTCTCTCTTCTTCACTCCTATTACTTGATGATGAAGCTCCAACTGTGGTAGACACTATACAAGTTACCTGTCTTGGCTACGTATCTAACAACTCAAGACAGTCATTTCATCATGCATATCTATAAGAAGGAAATAAAGGAGGGAAAGCTATCATCTCTCATTTATCTATTTTACTCACTTGCATTAATTTTTAATATTATCCTTTCCATGGACTTTTGATATTTTAGAAGAATACCATGCGGACAGATAGCATGGTGTAGGTGTGATACAAAGAGGTATTTTTAAAAAAGGTGAAAAAGAAGAAAATTTTCCATACAAAGCTGAGAACAGTACAAAGGAAGGAGCCCAGAAGGTTTATCCTTTCACACAGCACAGGAGCAAGAATCTTACAGAGAGTAGAGACATGTATGTGAACACAAACACACATGCTTACACCACCATCAGTGAAATATAACAGTATCTGGGAAGGCAAGTGGCTGTTGGGTAGGGACAAGTGATAGCAGGAGGAGGAAAGTCTGGTCAGAAGGGAAGAAAGTCTTCCTGCCAAGGGAGCACCACAGGATTGCCAACATCCTCCCAGGGCAAAACTTGATGATGCATCACAGGAAAATCACCCACCAAGTAGAAGATGCAGAAGCAGATACATTTGCAGGTGAAGGTAAAAGCAACACTGGGTTGCAGAAACTGGCTCCATTTGCAGCCAGTCCCAGGACCAGCTAAAACCTCCCCAGTGGCAAGTGAGGCCAGAAGAAGTTAGAAAATCATGCGGTGTGCTTAGAGGTTTACTAAACCATCAGGGTCTTCATGGACCGACTTAATACATAGCATACAGATCCCTTCTGGAAATAAAAAAAATCAGAAATATATTAAAAAAAAAAATTTAGATTTTTGATTCTAGCCTACCTACCAACATCATTTTCTACTTATAATTAAGCACTATAATGGTTGTAATATCAGGAAAAAGGGAAAACAACAACAAAAAAATAACTTTAAATAACTCAAGAAGTAAATCCAGAAGACTCCAAGATTATCTGGCATTAAAAGTACAATTCAGTTCTCTGCTGTTCCACAAACAGTCCCAGCAAAGAGTCATGAACATGAGCAGCCTGTGCACTGTGATGTAAATTTTTTGATGCCATAAAGCCACTTGATCCCTCTGCTCTTTGTATTTGTTCTACTCTTCTATTCCCAAAGGATATTTTTGATATGTAGGCATTGTCGCCGAAATAGTCAAATTAAAAATCAAACCACACAGCAAAAAAGAACTTTCCTGGATATGACTGCACGTTTTCTAGTAAATAACAGATATCCTTTTGAAAGAATATATTGCAATTTGGTTTGATACTTTAAAGCTAAGATTTTTGTTGAAAGGCTGATATCAATAAACATGGCTACATTCAGGCTTACTCAGTAATTTCATGAAGCTTGCTGACTTTTAATTTGACTAGAATATATTTTGAAGATCAACAAAAATTGTACCTAGCAGTCTCTCCTAATGACAAAGCACAGCGGCCCATCCTAAATGCTACTTTCCTAAATTACTACATGAAACTACATAAAAGCCTTTTTTCCCCAACTTTTCCCAAGTAAACCAAGTTCTACTAAAAAAAACACCGTATCAGGCTTTGCCCTCAACTGAAGTTGCTGAATGCTTTGAGTATATTCCAACTAAAAAAGTTTACACTCCCCTGAGCGTGTTTATTTCACTTCGAATTCATCTTTCTCAAATGAGCCCCAAGCATCATGAAAGCAGAGTGAAATGGCTACATAAATCTTCGAGTTCAGTTCCTTGCACTGCTGGCCATACTGTAACAATTAATACACATCAATAAAAAATTTGCCTATCTTCAGAAATCCCACAAACCCACTGTAGAACAAATTCCTATTAATTAAAAATCATACCATGCAAAAAGTGGAAGAGGTGGAGCATTCAAAGATTTTTTGAAAGGTAATTAATTGAATTTCTTTCAGCCAGCAATCAGTGCCCAAACAATAGTCCAGATGGAATTTTGCAATTTATTTTAAAGGGCAACATGCTGTATGGACACATGCATCTGTAGATATAGATGAAAAAAGAAAACGCTAAATGAAACTAAATATGAACTGAAGCATAAGAGATTTCCCCTGATTTTATTGTGGAAAAAAAAAAACACAAAGAAAAAAAAAAAACCAAACAAACACAAAAAACCAAAACACTAAAAACAAATAAAGGAAGCAAGAAGTACTGAAGTCAGTCAAATAATTAACATGGTCTTACATTATAATTGGAAAACTCAACTTAAGCTAGTTAAAAACGTGTATTTCTGAAATGGTGTCCATTTCAGTAGCAAATAAGGAAATTATATATTTTGATAGCTTTTGCAAACTCCAGGAGAGAGTGCCTCATACTGAAACACTCGTACCCATTTTCCTCTGGTATCAGTACATTGCCTTTAGTTAAAACATGAGCACGTGTCAGAGTACGCACAACACCAGCTGCTCCCACCTTTAAAACACATCTCCTCGCAACCCCATGGAAGTGAGTGAGCTTTTGCCCTGCAATTTCCTCGTTTTACAAAAATGATTACAGCCTTTAGTTTACCAAGAGCAATTAAGCCTGTCTGGATGAGCAAAACAACCACATTCTGTGGTCTCAACCTCAATA
>NW_020956766.1:29402-34315 GCF_003031625.1 Empidonax traillii | reverse complement strand
ACAACACCAGCTGCTCCCACCTTTAAAACACATCTCCTCGCAACCCCATGGAAGTGAGTGAGCTTTTGCCCTGCAATTTCCTCGTTTTACAAAAATGATTACAGCCTTTAGTTTACCAAGAGCAATTAAGCCTGTCTGGATGAGCAAAACAACCACATTCTGTGGTCTCAACCTCAATAAGAATTCCCCATCAAAACATATTTCTTTGCCCATTAACCAGCAGGTTTTAACCCCATCTTCCAACAGCCCTCAAGAAAGGTCCCATGGTAACATGCCTAACATTTCTGAGTTCTTCAAACTCAAAGCATGCTCTAGTTCTTGACAAAGGCTTTTTGTTTTCAAAACGTTTATCACATACCAAAGACAAACAAGACAAAACAAAGAAAATTCCTGAAGAAATAACAATTGACAAGAAAACTTAGAAACAATGCTTAATCCCAATGTTACATTGACTCACTCTCTCTTCATACTTCTATTTGGGCAATATTCTTCAATTAACATGTTCTCTGACATTTCTCGAAGTTTGCTTCAATATGATGCATTTAATAGCATTTAGTTGAAGCAAAATAATTTTTATGTTACAGTGAACTGCAAGCCACTGAATAAAATTCATTATAGCACAGTTTGTCTTAAAAGTGCTTTGCACTAGCCCTGCCTTGTTACTCCTACGCTGAATGCAATTCATGTAGTCAGCAAATAATTATACAAAAACAAATCATAGCAGTACTTTACTGACTAGCACAACGCTGTTAAAACAAATATGTAGTATCTTGCAATCCAATACCCAGGAGCTTGGAACGTACAGCCCATCCACAGTGAACAACTTTCCACGTAAGCACTGATCTTTAGTATATGTTCATAAGTAATAGAGGTATCTGTGTGAGAAACAAAGCTAACTTTGGAAAACCTTTTTTTTTCCCCCAGCAATTATTCATAAAATAAAAAGCATGATTCCAGAAAAATATCTTTAAGATTAAATATCCCAAGACTGTGGAATTTAAAACTAATATGCTGAACTAGCATCAATCAAGTATTTTAACCTGTTACCTAATATACAAGACTTCTTTCATTTGAACTACTGATAGAGAATAAGCTGATGCAAGTTGCAACCATAGAAATTCTGGCTAGATATGAGACAAAGGAAAAATTCACAGCAAGGGTGGTGAAATGTAGGATACCTAGCAAGGCTGCAAAATCTCCATTCTTGAAGATATGCAAAACTTGGGCTGATGGAGCCCTGAGCAGCCTGATCTTATTTGGAAATTGTGGTCCTGCTTTGAGCAGTTTAACAAGATGACCTCCTAAATTATTCTAGAACTGTATGACAATGTAGGGGATGCCCACAGGCACAAAGGAAATGTACCCACACCAAATGTCTTACTATCTGCATGCTGCTTTTTCATCTTACAGAAAGAGAACAGAACACAACTGGATGCAGACGTAAGACTATTGTACCTGACGTATGATGGACTACATAACTTTATAAGGAAGCCACCTGTCACTTAAGCTCACTGTTAAACTGAACAAACTCTCACTGTTAAATAGCTGCAGCCATTGCAAGGGCATTTTCTTCTCCTCAGCCTCTCTGAATATATAGCCTGCCCTGAAAGAAAGAAATACCAGAGAACTCACAGTGGAAACGTGGCTGCTGACCACCAAGCTGGGATGCTTTCAGCTACCCAAAATAGCAAGTGGTTTGGGAAAAGAGATTTGAGAATCAAAGGCAAGAAAGAGGCCAAGTCATAAAGTCAAGTGGTTGAGTCTCACAGCTGGACTAGAGATTTCCATCTGTGCTCCCAAGACAGCTTGTGCACTTTCCAGTAGTCACAGACACAGCACATACAACACTCGGGTAGATTTTAATTCAAAGATAGCCACCATCTCCTGCAGAGAAGAGAGGAGCTGCTGAACAGACAGTAAGTGGTACCTTTGAAAGGCTGCATCAGCCAGACTGTGACATGGTCCTACTAGTTCACTTTGCTTTTAAGTTGTGAAGAAGGGAAAAAAAAACAACTCCAAAATCAAAACTTTAGCACTTAATTGAGGGACTGTTGCCAGCTCTCTCAAAAACTACAACCTCTCTCTCATCTAGTTGAATGGTATAATTATTAAACTTCTCCACTTTCCCAGAGCCAGACTACTCTTGCCTGTTGGCCTATTGCTAGATTTCTGCTTTTGCATTCCTGGATACAATAAAGCCCAGTCTAAGAACTGTGATGGAGAACACTCCCAGCCAGGACACTGAAATCCTTGGCAGGTAAGAGCTTGCTCTGTGTCTGAAGGTTCAGATCCAGGCAGGTTATGGGACCTCAAACTCAGAGCTTCCACATTCTGAAGCAAGGACTCTGTCTTCTACGTGACCATGCCATAGGTGGGCATCTACATTCCTGCCATTAGTTATGGTCAGCAAAGGCTTTGGGGTTTGACACAAACACCCAACTATAACCTGAAATAGGAGATTCAAACTGTTCCCAAAGGCTCTAACAGATGCCTAAGTATGTTTACCTGTGCAGCCCAAAACAGCATTTTTGCATCCTGTATTGGGTCTAACTGAGATGGAGCTAAATTAGCAGCTGTCACAGTGCTGTGATTTGCACTGGTAGTTAGAAAGGTGCTGATAACACACCAGTGTTTTGGGTACTGCTGAGCAGTGCTGGCAAAGCATCAGCACTGTCTCTCCAACCTTCTGCCCTTCATCCCCCATAGGCTGGGGGTGGGCAGCAATTTCACATGAATGTTAATATCAAACTAAACCCAATAAACACGAAGGGAGAAAAGAAATTGCAAGTAACATAGTTATTGCTTTTCTGGGAGAAATGCAAGTTAGGATAAACAGGAGTTTTATTTTCTCAGTAGTAGTATCACTTTCAAAGTCCCATCACCAGCATCCAATACAGTCTAGGCCCCAAGTGCTTCTATTGATTTTGTAAATAAAGATGAGGTTATTTCTAAAACACTACCAAGAGTAGCTACTTTTCCATTTCAGGAACCATATGCTGTGCATGTAACTGCAGATGTCCCAAAAGTATTCATGCTGCATCCTTTCCCCTACTACCTCAAGTCCACGGTCTGACCTTAACACTCATCACATTGGACTTTATTACGATTATGAGTTTACTGAAGCAAGAAGCATCTCTAATATTTATTTGAATGGTACCTAGTACACACTTTCAGGTTGTGAGAAATGTTTTAATCACTGCATTAACAAACTGGGAGGAAAAGAGCCATCAGTTAACAAGAAGAAATGGTGTAAACTGATGATAGGTATTAACAAATGATGGATGCATAATGCTTTATATAGGTGAGTCTATCATAAAAGATACTAAAGTGCAAGAGCTTCAAAATAACTACAACCCCTTCCTGAGCAAGTACATCAATATTAGAATTTCAACATCTCTTCTTGGAAAATTTTCTAGAGTCTGAATGCAGATAATTAGCTGGCACTATCACGAAGAAAACAACTGACAGTCAATTCAACAGAACATTGAGGAAGATACAAGACTACATCTAAATTGAAATTTAGATACCTCTTTATTGTTCCTGGAAGATCTAGACTGAATGGAATTTGATAGGAGGATGCTAAAGTGTCATCCACAGCCTTGCTTATTTCCTGCAGTTCTCTCAAAGAAATGCAGCCAAGTAAAGCAGTCAGTTCACAGTCCTGTGACTGAATGAGTCTATCTTGTTCTTCAATTTCTCTTCTTAGCTGTTGATCTTTTGCTTCTAATATGGTCAATCTTGTTCGGAGGTCTTCAATTTCTTTCTGCATAGAACAGAAACCAGAGTTTACTACATGAACCCTGCTAAAGAAACTCCTCTGCCCCTAAAAAAAACACAGTACAAGAATCAAGAGTTAGCATGAAGTAAGTCTGTCCAACTTAGCACAACATTAAATGAGAAGACATCCTTTTGCTGACACGCAAAATTCTTATGTTGATTGTATTTAGAATATACAGTGCTTCCAACAGTCTGAAAACTCACCACCTCTTTCAATACCAAATTCTAGGATTCTCTTCCAACACCCACTGTCAGTTTTTTACTTCTAGAATACACAGGTACTTCCCAAGTTAAAAACTTTCAGGAAAAAAACCAAACAACCAGACCTCAGTTCAACCATGACAACAGAATCTTGCTCTACAAACTGGTAACTGAAGTGATCTGTCCTCCTGCAGAATATCCCTGCAATGATTCCTCTAGGTTTCCCGTCCAACATCAGGCACAGGATGCAAGTGGAAAAACACTGACTAACTGGATAGTCCTTTTGATAATTAATACTTCATGTTAATTGAGAGCACAAAAGCCCTCCCTTGAAACGGTCAGAACTTCAACCTCAGTTGCACTGATCTTGCTAGAAGTTTAAACTCTGTGCATTATGATACTGACGTTTCTTCAAGAGCATATTTTATTTTTTAGAATCATAGACTTGTACAATCATTAATGTTGGAAAAGACCCCCAGGACCATCCTGTCCAACCTTTGACTGAACACTCCCTTGTCAACTAAACCATAGTACTAAGTGCCACGTCCAGTTGTTTCTTGAACGCTTCCAGGGATGGTGACTCCAGTACCTCCCTGGGCAGCCCGTTCCAATGTCTGACCACTCTTTCAGTGAAAAAATTCTTCCTGATGGCCAACCTGAGTCTCTCCTGGTGCAGCTTGAGGCCATTTCCTCTTGTCCTGTCACTAGTTGCCTGGGAGAAGAGGCTGACCCCCACCTGGCTACAACCTCCTTTCAGATAGTTGTAGAGAATGCTGAGAACTCACTTGAGTCTCCTCTTCTCCAGGTTAAACAACCTCAGCTCCCTTAAGTGCTCTTCATACGACTTACTCTAGACCCTTCACCAGTTTCGTTGCCTTTTTCTGGACACACTCCAGCATCCTAATGTCCTCCTTGAAGTGAGGGGTCAAAAAAAA
>NW_020956766.1:26590-28968 GCF_003031625.1 Empidonax traillii | reverse complement strand
AAAAAAAACAAAAAAACAAAACCTTCACAAATTTGCATGTCATCCTTCTCATAGGTTTTTCCTTGAAAACCCAAAAGATAGCTTGCATCTTCAAGAAGTCTGGGTTGCTGAGTCAAAGGCACTCAGCTCCTTTTTCCCAGAATCTAAAAAGTGATTGGGAAATCTAGGGGGGGAAAGAAAAAAAAAGGGGTACTTGTCATCAAACTAGCTGAATGCCATACTGAAGAATTTGCTTCTATTTCTACATTTCTTACAGTCTCTGTGAAACATCGCAAACCACTTAAAATATTATCTTCACATGCAGCCACAGACTATGTCCACCATTTTTGAACAACAGAGCCATATGCAGACTCTCAATGGAAATCAAAGCTCAATTCCATGCTCCCAATTAGTCCAACTAAAAATAAAAATGAAAAACAAAAATAAAACCATAATCCCAAAACTAAACCTTTAGCAGATAAATAACTAGGCATTACAAAACTGACATTAGAAACAGTATGGCTTTTTATGGCAATTCACTTCTTCATTCTCCATCTCTAAAACGGCAGTATCTCTTCACTTGAAGTGGTGTTACACAGATAAAATTGTTTTGAATCATTAAGATGTCACATTGATTAATACAGCAAAAAGAGTCCATTCATTAATTAATAAATTTGAATCCAAAGTAGGGTTTGAGTGGCATACAATAAGGGGGTTCTAGGACCAAATACTGAGTAGTGAATATAAAATAGTATTCTGAATATCTGAACAGACACTTTCCATCTTCAGCAATGCACAAGGCAGGGATCTGGGGGCGGGGGGGGGGGAAGACAGCATCATATAATTAAAGACTCATAAAAACATACATACCATGCGCAGATAACTAACTTTGGCATTTCTTTGCCTTTTTAGAGTTTCACTTTGAAACCTTAACAATATTTTAATGTTTTCAATATAGTTTATGTGAAGTTTAGTTCATTAATGCTCATTTTGTCAGCAAATGTGCTTTCAGGTTTGCTGCACTGTAACTAGCTTCTGCAGTATCACTTCAAACAAGAAGAAACAGTCTTTGCACATTCAAAGGTTGGTTGGCTCAAAAATTTCAACATAAATAGTGCTGCACACCAGATTCATCAATTATTTTCCTCCTTTTTTGGTTTTAGATTTAGCGACAGAGAATGCTGTGGCCCGTGTTTCAACCCACAGGCATTTGTCAAGGACAGAAAGGTCAGCAGACCAAAAAACATCAGTTTTGTTTCTTTCAGTCTCAAATTAGGCTCTTAGTGTGCACAAAGGACAATTCTGTCTGTATTACTGGTTTGGGAATACTGCCAAAATCTTAATAGGCCCTACTTAATACAAAGACCTTACATATTCTGTGAAAAAGTAGTAATTGCAATCACTGCAATAAGCAACCTACATGGGAAGAGAATGGAAGATGAATAGAATCTGGTTTTATAAACACATACTTTTAGTACAGAAGTGTTATTGCAACATTAATAGATAGCAGAAGCATACAATCTGCATTCACAGAGAGAAAGTTGCCCTGCTTGGGAATAGTTCACAGGCATTTCTGGGAGCATGGAAATTTTAGTGAGTAAACTGGAATTCTCCCGCGTTCTTTTCTAGAAATGCCAAGAAGCCTTTAATGTGCTCTTGGTCAGCGTCCAGGGACAGATAAAAAGGACTTGAAATCTCACCATGGGGCAGTACACAATATTCATCCCACTAAACATAAGCTGGAGTTTTATTCTGTGGATTTGAGCTTAAACTGATATTTCTAACATGACAGCTTATCAGTACTGATGCTAAAACCTCCAGCTTCACTTACAGGCCAGTGTTCTCCATGAAGTACAGATTGCAGTAGAAACATAATTATGTAAATTTTAGATACTGTCACAGGTTTTCAAATCCCAAAAGGCAAATGCAGAAGCACCAGGAGAGAGGGCAGAAGGGAAAGTAAAGAAAAGGGGGGCTGAGGGGAAAAAAAATAAATTATTTCTGATCATGCAAGATTTTGGGTAGGACCAATCCTTAAGGGGTGCTGGGAGCAACCAATCATCACAGGTTAGCCTTTCCCAAACCTTGAATTCCTAATAATTTTGATTAAATGCTAATAGATAGCATGCCTGTACAACAATGTAGTTAATTTTCCCCCTAATAACTACACAGAAATAAAGATTCAGCTGAAACAAGGATAAAACATTAGCTGTTGTGGAGTTTCAAGTAAAGCAGTTTTCAGTTGAATATCTTGAGGTGGCTGCTCAATGTCTAGATTAAAAACAGTTTTTTTGCACAGTGATATTGTTGAACTACTCTTATATGTTAATGAAGTAAATCTAAA
Source organism: Empidonax traillii (assembly GCF_003031625.1). NCBI lineage: Eukaryota > Metazoa > Chordata > Aves > Passeriformes > Tyrannidae > Empidonax > Empidonax traillii. The sequence goes on along the minus strand of NW_020956766.1, from coordinate 26,645 downwards.
CAATACAAAGGTGATGACTAGGATAGAAAAGATATTTTGTCAGCTAAGTAAGACT
>NW_020956766.1:4834-26045 GCF_003031625.1 Empidonax traillii | reverse complement strand
TTTCAAGTAAAGCAGTTTTCAGTTGAATATCTTGAGGTGGCTGCTCAATGTCTAGATTAAAAACAGTTTTTTTGCACAGTGATATTGTTGAACTACTCTTATATGTTAATGAAGTAAATCTAAACAATACAAAGGTGATGACTAGGATAGAAAAGATATTTTGTCAGCTAAGTAAGACTTTGTGATGATCACCTAAGGTGCTTTTCTCTCTTTCCAGGTTTAATATACATACATATATATATTTGTGTGTATACAAACACACAGATTATTATACTATTGGATCCACCAAAGCAATGAAAGTATCAAAAAAAAATACAAAGACTGTAAGATAAGAGCACAGAAAAAAAGGAAAATTAGGTCTACTAGCTTTCTAAGGTTCCATATTGCCAACTACGATCACCAAGGTCTAAAAGACACATAACTAGACAGTAAACTCATAATTTTGAAGGACAGAGGAAAACAAGACCTAAATTTTGCTTAAAAGGTTTGCAGATTAAAAATTGTACAGAAGCCATCTTAAAAACATTTCATTTGCCAAGCTACCACATTGTGACATCACGTGTCACTATAAAGCTATTGTTAGGAAATGCTGAATGTTTCATGATGATTCCTTCATCCTTATGAAAAGCATCAATCATCTTTCAGGAATAAAAAGCTGGTAAATCATGTATTTATAGTAAATCCTAATCAGAAGCGGATGAAAACTTTTTATCTTAAAAAAAACCACCAAACTTCTGAAGATCAGTTTAATATTAAAATGGCAAATTATAACATAAAGAGAACACTTAAAAAGATAATGAGGAAAGTTTAAGCATGCACACAAGCCACCAAGTCTTCTAGCTCTGCTTCTCTGTAATGAGATTAACACAACTCCTGTGGCTGCCATCTCCAATCATCACTTAGATTATCAACTGGACTACAGCCAAGGCTCTAATTGCAACACAGAAGCGAAGTTGCTACTACAATAAATTTATTTAATTCTGTGTGACAGCTTACAAGCTTTTCCCCACACAGCACTGGTTCTTACACAAGAACTCTGCAGTCCATTTACCTGTAACCGTTTCTTTTCTTGAAAAAGCTGGCTTCGTTTTGTAGCTGAAACCTGCATCCTCTCCTGGAAAGTTGATCTCAAAAGTTCTTTTCCATGACAAAGATCATTTTCTTCATGTCTAACCCTTTGAAAAAAACATGACAAAAGCTAAAAATTAGTGTTATCGACAAGTATCAATGTCTCAAAGATTAAACAGATCAGAATGCTACATGTTACCTTTAGAGGCATAACACTCCATCACCAGAATGTATGCATCTTAAACAGATACAGTTAGGGAATGAGAGATTTTTTTTCCTTGGCATATCTTCCTTTGTTATCTCAAACATTTACCCTGTTTTTACAACATGCTGAGGAAAGAAAATGGAAAACTTGTGTAGCTTCAGGCTTTCCCCAGCTTTTTCATATTTCAAAAATTTATACATCACTGTCTTGAAAGAGACAAAACTAAGGCATCTAGTTTCTATCAATACAGAGAAATATCTCTCTTAGACAGAAGTTTTGAAACTTGCCAAAGCCATTTTTGCAGCTTCTGTCAGCTTTTAGAGACTACATTAGAGATCATCTGGAGTGTTCGCTCCACGATGCCTAATTTTACTTCTCACTCTCTTGCACAGCGAGTTCTTTCAAAATTGCCATCAGCAGGTTTCCTCACAGTGGTCTGTACAACCCCCAGTTGTAAATCTTTCCGTGACTGGACCACAAGGAAATCAGTGAATTATGTTAAGTATCAATTCTATAATGAGCCTCTCAAAATGCACCTGCAAATAACGCAAATCTATTTTGCCTTGCATGTTGCTGCTTGAGGGCACATGCACTTGCAAGGCCAATTGCACTTCTGTATCCATCTCTAGAGACAAGTACATGCATTTCCACGTAAAGGGTACAGGTGCATGTCGGTATCTTGTTTACAAAACAGTCTCAAACAAAGAATGTTTTTGAAGTATGATTTCCCACTGCAATCTTGCAAAGCAAATACATCCATGCCACATATAAAACATGCATCACAAGTCTGGTTTAAGCATGATTCATCACACAATTATGATCTCCATTCACAGTTGTTTAACAAGCCTGTAGAACAAGAGGTTCTCATCTATTCTCCAGGACCATCAAAAGACAGGCATGCTTTACTCCCTCTCTTATGGGCTGAAGAAGGTACTGAAAAAAAACCAAAGTAAAACCTTGGCACTAAAAAAAAATATCATTAGGTAAAATAGACACAATGACAGGAACTGTATTTCTGTAACAACAGCACAGATCAAAGAGACATCTCTATTAGGAGGTGTTAAGGCCATCACTGTGCCTTACAATTATTATAGGTTCCTGTGGACCCAACCAACCACACGTCCCAGCAGCTCTGAAGCCACCTTCCTTCAGCTGGAGCTGCATCTTTTCTACAGAGATACATAATGAATTTCCAAGTGGCCAATCTAAGTGTAGGAAAAATTCTCAGAACTTTCTTGGAAATCCCATGTATATTTGCCCACTTGGTGCTGATGGAACAGAAACAAGATCTCTCTGATCTCATCAAACCTGGGTGACTGCACGAACACAGTGCAGTTTCCTAAGCTAAACATAACCAAGTCTGGTTTCTACTCTGCCCCCAATATCCTGTGTCAACATCAGATGCATTCACCTAAAAACTCACAATTTAATTAAGTAAAACAAAACCAGGGCATGAATTTCAGCTTCGTATATTAAACAAATAACCTGCCATACATACTTTTCATTTTAGAACATTGCAAAAAGATCAGACTGGCTTAACTACGGTGAAACTGCAATGACCTAGTCTTCTGGGGCTAGTCTGATCATCTTTTTAATTTTCCAGGTTAAAAAACAACAACAACAAAACCAAACAAGAAGTCTTGGATGTACTGGTTTTGTTCCAATTCAAAATTAAAATAAAAACTGGAGCCTACAAATTTTCCTTGAAGAAGCAGTCATGTTTTCCACTGTACTACCTAAAAATAATTTTGGAAAATTCTTAAACCTCTTTACAGAAGACAAAGTGTATGCTTGCTGTATCAAGAAGAGAGTCAGACCACAGACAAAGCAGTATAAAAGGTCACAAGAATCAAATGAGCAACACTAGTCAAACTCAAGCTCAAAGAAAGGAGTGTGCACAAGACAGAAAAGAGGATATTCATCTGACCCTGAAGAACAGCACTGCTCAGATCTGTACAAAGAGAGGAGTTACAGATCTAATCATACAAAGAACAAGAACACTTTCATAAATATATATAACATCTATTTTATATATAAAAAACATTGTATATATATTATATAGGGACAAAAATAAGTAGACTTTGTATCTGAAGGATGCTTTAGTGACTCAGTTTCTATGACACCCAAGACATCACCACCTCTAGAGCCAAAATCATTATTACAAATTAATGCAGAGTGAACACATCTTAGTGACAAAATACAGAATTGTGTATCTTAACCTTAAAGCAACGGTAAAACAGCCTCTTGGAGCCTCAGAAGGTAGAAGGAAACAGCTCTGAAGGAGTGCAGTTTGTTTTAAACCTCCCACATTAGCAGATGCTATAAATAGAGGCTAAAAATAACTTCAAATTCTCAAATTTTACCCAAAAAAACCCTATTATCTGTACTGATTTTATCTAATTTTCATGTCTATCAAAAATTACACCCAAACGTATTGACTAGCACACTGCAGCCTTTATATGTACCAGCTGCCAGAAAACAAAAGGTTTTTCTTCTTTCGTTTGTGCTATTGCATTTGAGAAGAGCTTTCAATACCTATAAAGCATCCTCTTACTTATAACAACAAGGAGTGCAGATAACTAGGAGTACAGATGAAGACAGAACGAGAAATAGAGACAATTTTTTTTTTCCTAAGCTAACTACCCCCCTTGGGTCATCCAACACATCTCGCATTCCCCCTATCTTTGAAGCTGTTATCCCTTCAAGACAAGGCTGAGAATCTATTTTTGTGACTTTGTACACTTCTGAGCACAATACTGCCACCTAACAAGTAGCATACAAAAGGAAGCTCCCAAAGATCTATTAATATAAAAAAAAAATCTGGTTTTACTTTATATTTAAATATCCTTTCACTGCCTGAAAGGGAGCATCAGAATTAACTCCACAGGGAACCGCTGCTCAAGCTGTGTTGCTGTTGTATGCTCAAACTGCCATGTCAAGGATTCAATCCCATTCCCACTCAACATCAGTGAGAAACGTTCCATTTAATTTGCCAGTTCCTCATGATCAATGTTTTTCATGGCAATTCTGAAAGAATTGCAGAAAGAAAAACAAAGGGTGTCAGGGTGGGATTTTCATAAACAAGCTCCATACTGATATGTTCGAAGGTAATTAAAACTCTTTATTAAAATTATTCATAAAGTGTATTCTGCATTTTGAGAAAAAACAGAAGCATCATTTTACATGATAATAAATCAACAAACTTACCGATGATCAGCAGCCCAGCGCAACGCTGCCTGAACTTGGGTAATGAATCTATCCAAAAAACTGCTAACTGAAGGATGCCTTGAAGGAAGTTGAAATTTTAAAGATTTTTTCTCTTTCTCCAGTTCTTCCAGCTTCCGTCTAAATTTATCAGCTAGAAAAAAAATAAAAAAAAATAAAAAAAAAAGAAAATTAAACAGTGGCAAAACGATCCTGTTTTAACCAAAGGGGGAAAAAATGTCTTTCAAAAAAAAAAAAAAATCCACCTCACAGATGGTTCTTCTTCTTCCCCTTTTGATAAAAAGTATCAGTCTGTTTTGCTCAAGGATGGATTAACAAGACTACAATGGAAAACATCAAATAACCGAGATGCTAAGCTACTTTATTCTATGACAAGGACAAAACTGCAGGCTTCCCAGCACTTTCACAGAGTTTTAATTTGACAGGGCTCCAAATAATTGGTTCAAAGTTATCATCCATCCTCTTTTCCTGGAGTAACCGCTGAAAATTCAATTCTAGTAACACTGCTAGTCTTCACTGCTTCAGTTTGTCTTAAAACTCAGATAGCAGTTACCCATTTAAATTCTGGCCTTTTAAAAACTTGTATCGTTATTAGGTCAAGAACTGAAAAACCATATCTGATATTGCAGCAGCGTGTTTCAGCGGGAAATGCACATGTAACTATAGCAATTAAACAATCATCACATTCCAGGCTCTCCTGAATTATGCTTAGTTTATCATCCAACAAAAATATTTACTTTCAACTTTAAATAAAAATAATAGCAGTCCCTAAGAGATTGCTTTGATTCTACCATAACTCTACACATTTCTTAGAGTAACCACTTCTCTGCATGTTACTTCTTATTTGTTTTCTATCCTTGTGTAGAAAACAAAGAACATCTTTCCAATTGCTAATTATTACTTCCAGTACATCTATCTTCCATTGTGCCAGCGTGCTAGCAAAATCACACACATGATGGATAACAAGACTGCCTAGTCCAAGATAGAACACCTTTGGTGATACATTAGTCAAATCAGAGAGTTTTGAGCTAATCCACAAATGGAAAACCTTTATAGTTCAGTACTTTCCTTGTGATCTCACTGCTTACAATTTTGTGTGATTAGCAATCCTTCTAACATTTTCAATACATTACTATCAGAATAACATCCACCTGTGCATGCTTTTTATTGCTTATTTTCTTTCTTTATCTTTGAAGGGGATTTAAGAAGAGGAGTCGTTTACATTTACTGGTTTAGTGAAATTATGCATTTTTACAATAATCTATCATTTGTATTGACCTCCATGCTGCTTCTGTGCCAACAGGGTGGAATAAAGACACAGAACTTACTAATGAGACTACATCTTCCAAGTCAGCAGACTGTTCCAGGGTAAACTCACTTCGTTGTTATCACTGTAGTGCAAAACGTTGGCAGAAAGCTCTTTCTGAAATGAGCACCCCACTCCAAGTACCCATAAGCATATTATTGCTACAAATGAGAAACACCTTTCCAGCAGTGGAGGTGAACCACATCTGTGGTGCATTTCTTGGGGACCGCAGCTGAACAGATTCATCCTATCCCTGTCACCACAAGGAAAACTGAAATTTGGGCCAAGATGAGACTCCAATCTCATATTTTGACCCTAAAAACATATCAGCATTTGCATGCATAATCTTGCCACTTGACATTTCAAACTCAGCCATCAAAAGTATCACTGTTACAAACTGAAGAGTAAGGGTTGAAAGGACTGGATTGTGACCAATGATCACTGAATGCCAAAACACATGGAAACACCTTCTTTTACTCACACAATTCACCAGTAGGCTTGCTGGGAGTTGTGGCAACCCTCTACAGCCACTCAACAATGCTGTCATTATTCTTCAACATAATTATGCTCATACGGTTATTTGCATGTCCAGTTGTTTCATCGTTCTACTCCTACCCATCCTGGCCCTAGAAACAGGCTATTTTTGGAAGGACAACAGATGAGGGGATCCACATGCCAATTCATTCTCTCTTTCATTAATTCTTGGCTGCATTCTGCTTTATATATTCCAATCTACACAGTATTCAATTAGTTTCTAGTAACAGACGCTTCTAAATAATTTGTTCCACTGGCATTTTATAAGTAATATGGCTGGTCATATTTACTTATCTCTCTGCACTAATTGATTCTTTTACTCTTTCAGCCTTGCTGAAGGGTTATGTCTCAAGAGACTCGAGCACCACTGAGCTGAATGCTGAAGCATTCAGCTGTTAGGATCCTCTCATGGAAAGGAAACTCCTGCCATTCGACCTTGCTGATATCTTCAGAGCACAGAGAGATCCAAGAACCTCAGTGCCAGTTGCAGAGCTGGGAACCATGCAAATAAAGCTCATCTTAGTCCAGCTTTCAGTCTTGCAGCTCAAGAGAAATCTGGATCAAGCAGAAGTAATGGAAATTATCAGAAGTCTAGTAAAGAGGATGTGAAAAAGAGGGCAATAAGCACAGTTTCTCAATCTAGCAGAGATGAAGACTGAGGGGAATAACTTCTAGTACTATCATAAACAAGCAAGCTACAAAGAAAGCACTAATACAATTATTTTCACCTTCCCTTAGAACTTGAGTCCTCAGTACAAATCTGAGATGCAGCAGAGGACATGAGGAAAAATGTTAGATATAGTAAAGGGCTAAATCGAACTGCCAAGGTTAGACAGGAAATCACCACCAGTGTTGATTTTTAGCTCAGGTACAGCTCTGGCAGAGTTTTAAGGTTGAGGCCAGAAAAAACAGTTGTGTTCTCTTCTTTTAACAAGGGCAAGTACAGGATTCTGTACCTAGGATGGGGCAACCCCAGATGTATGTACAGAATGGGGAACAAGAGGCTGGAGAACAGTTCTGGTAAAGGGTCTGACTGATGTCAAGTTGAATATGAGCCAGCGGTGCCCTGGCAGCCAGGAAGGCCAACTGCGTCCTAGGGGGCATCAGGCACAGCATTGCCAGTCGGTCGAGGGAGGGGATTGTCCCACTCTGCTCTGTACTGGGGTGGCCTCACCTTGAATATTGTGTGCAGTTTTGGATGCCACAATATAAGAAAGATACTAAACTATCAAAGACCATCCAACAGAGGGCAGTGAAGATGGTGAAGGGTCTAGAGGGGAAGCCATATGAGGAGTAGCTGAGGTCACTTGGTTTGTTCAGTCTGGATAAAAGGAGACTGAGAGGAGACTTTGTCGCAGTCTACAGCTTCCTTACGAGGGGAAGTAGAGGGTCAGGCACCAGGTCTCTTCTCTCTGGTGACCGGTGACAGGACCTGAGGAAATGGCCTGAAGTTGAGTCAGAGGAGGTTTAGATTGGCTATTAGCAAAAGGTTCTTTACCCACAGGGTTGCTGGGCACTGGAACAGGCTCTCCAGGGAAGTGGTCACAGCACCAAGCCTGCCAGTGTTCAAGAAGGATTTGGACAATGTGCTTGGCACATGGTGCTATCACAGCTATCCTGTGCAGGGACAGGAGTTGGTTTTGATGATCCTAGTGGGTCACTTCCAATTCAGAATAGTCAATGTGTTTTATGTGAACCCTTTCACCATATTTTCTAGGATTTTTCAGCCAAGAAGCAGACATGGAAGACCTTTGCTATTCCTAAGTCATCTAATTCACAGACACAACTTTCTTTTACTTTCATTTTAGTCTTTTAAGAATGTTATTCCAACACAGAAAAGCCCTTCACAGAATCCCAGAACTCACTGATGGACTTAGACATCAAAAGAAACTACATGCACTCAGATATCTCTGTCACAAAGAATGGCTTAATACTTTTATGCTCTGTCCCATACTTCACTTCAAAATAAGTTATTTAATGCACAGTTTACAAACAAAAAGCTACGCCTTCATTTGATTAAGTTCTTAAATGAAGGAACTTAAATGTATTCAGTATACATTGTTTTACACAAGTATTTTAAAATGAGGCCTAATTTGGCCTCATTAGGCCTATCAACCTTTTATTTCATTCTGCTAATAGGTTGCTGCCTTGCGGAGTTCCTAGACAAAGCTTCTACTTTTGTAGTGCAAACAGTAGGAGTTAACTCTTACATTACCCTCCATCACAATCCTTAGACCTAGTGTACTTCAGACATCCCACTCAATTTAAAGCCAGTCCAGAGAACAGGCCTGGAAGATGCCAAATGCTCTTCACAGACAGACAGGAGTTTGAGAACAATATTCTCTCCATAGATCATCTTTGTAATAGCTTTGAGCAAAAGAAGCAATTTCTGTAATTTTTAATTGACCTTGTGCTAACATCTGGCTACCTCTACTTTTTACATACTCTGATATTCATTCTACTCCCTTGAAAAAAAGGTTCACCTTATCAGAACTATTTATTATTTAAAAATCATTTGAGTAAATAATCTCAGTAAGGACAGAGCCTCATTTGCTACGTGCTGCATATATTTTGGTTTATTTATGTCTGTGCTAATAGGTGGGAAGATGATCAGTTGTGCTATTCTACAAATTGCTGGACATTAAAAAAAAAAAGTGTTTCTTCAGCTAGTTCAGCTAGGGAAGGTCATTTAATTCTACCCCACAATTCAGCAGACAACCTTCTCCCTTTTTCCCCTGCACTTCCCCCCAAAATCTGAAGGTTCTAAAACAGGATTTGTTTAGGATTTACATGCATAAGTCACACACTGCACTAAAATATTTTTTCTTGCCTGCTAGATATTTCAGAGACAGGTAGCCTTCCTACCATTTTCTACTTTCTTAAAAACTTAAAGCTTCCAAGATGACTGAGGGGTTTTTGTATACTACGCATCAAAGACAGTTACCTATTTTGTAAGAACTAAAGAAGTCTCGGGGTCAGATCGAAAGAGCTCTCTAGCAACCTGTGCCCAAGCTCACACAGTGTGCTTGTCTCCTCTTTTAGAGAGGAGACAAAGAACCAGGGTGCAAGTGGCCCCCTTCCTGTTCCTGAACCTCTAATGTCTGTCAGCCAAAAAATTTCTTATTTGAGACACCACTCTTAGATCTCGTCACTGCTTTAAGCAGGAGGAAGTAATAAAATCACCAACAGGCAGACTTCTATCCACCAGAAACTTCTTTATTTTCAGGCAATCTATGGTTTTGGTCTCCAAAATATACCATAACAGAGAACTTAAAAATTAAAAATGGTATGCCTACCCTAGTGACTACATGGACTAAAAGGAGAACATCTGCAGAGCAAAACAATTCAGAATCAAGGCCCCAACATCTGCAGTTCAGAAGGTCCTACTTGAGCCTAAGTTTAGTGTAATCCATGTATTGATGGACAGTAAAACAGTTAGCCCTTTGGGTACCTCTAAAACATATCTTCAGACTTTGTCTCACCTGAATAAAAAATAACCCATGTAGTCCAAGACTGCTTTACAATGCAAAGCAAAGCATAATAAATGGGACAACTGGAGATTCCCTTCAAAGGCTCACACACTTAATCTGAACTAAAATGATATTTGGGCCAGGGTTCATGGAATACTTCCAGCACTCAGTGGAAAAAGCAGTTCCTGTGAAGGCCAGTAAGCAGAGGCTAAAGCTTTCCAAGCAAGGCTATAACCCTCTAGGTACCACAGCTAAACATTCCAGTTCAGCTCATAAAAGGCTGGAGCAAAACACAAATGAAATTATCCTGCTTACCCACCACTTAACTTTTTCCATCCCAATCAAAAAGGCAACTTTGTGAAATTTCACACTCCACCTGTGCTCCTGAACTATCAAAACTACCTTGAGGAACAGTGGAACAAACCAAACTCCTGGCTGTTGAACATCCTTTGGAGTCAGAAGCTACTGACACAAAATTCACCCTAAAGCAGGAGGGACAAAATCTGCAGAGAGTGCTACGACTCCATAATTCCCTAGTTCGTGTGTTGTCCATAGTTTTGTCACTTTCAGTACAGGTGACAAACCCTTCCAATTCCTGCTGAGATGCTAGACTGAAGTTTGCTTCCAATTCTGGTGCTATTTAAAGACTGGTAACCTGAAGAGTACAAGAAAATAGGTCTCCTACATTCCCTGACAGACTCAAGGCATCAAGAGTAGCCAAAACATACAGCAATGACTTCATGTAGCATTCAATGTCACAAGCTTCCCCTCCTGCAGTCAACATCAGGTGTCTATCCTCTCTAATTCCTTTTCCTTTCCTAGCAGTGAGGCACCACTATACATAAATCAGGTGGGGGAAGAAAGGGAAGGAATCCTGGTACTCAAAATAATCCCTTTAAGAGAAGCAACAGAGAACAGTGTCTAAAAGATTCCTTAAAACTACTGCTCAAGCACATTCTTCGCCTCCCAGCAAGCTCTGCATTTTCCACCCATCAGTTCATACCAATTACAAGTCAGGAAATTGTTGCCTCCTTAAAACATACAACATTTCAGAATTTCATGTACTGAACATTAGTGTTGCAGCAGGGTTGGGAAGTCTGAAAGCTTCAAAAAATACAAAACCAGGCATTTTAGCCATTATACTTACTAGAAAAAGAAGCTTGACACATTGGCAGATATTCATTTCCCTCCTCTAATTCATATTGAATTTAACAGCATTCATTTAGCTTTGAATTGAAAGCTAATTTCTCAGAAGTTTCACAGATGCTTCCTCTAAAGCACAACATCAAGTTTTCCACCAACAGTTTACATCTTAATGTTGAAAAGTCTATGCTGTACATGATATTTCATCACAGAAAGGCACTAGTGGAAAGCCTGGAGTAGACTTTCACCATCAGTTTTGACCAGTGTCCCTACTTCGTAGAACATACACAGCAGCAGCATCACTGGCAGATTGTCACTCAGATCCATAATTTGTTTTTGACTCCTAGTAACAACAGTTAAATGGATTTATGGGAACAAGCTGTAGAATTCTGCGGGGTTTGTGAGGGAGTAGGTACAGTTACTTTCAACATCAGTAGGAACATAAGCAAGAAGCCACAAAGCCAGAAAGGTTCTTCCAGCACACCTCTGGGAAATATGCAGGGTGAGAGCCCATCAAGAAAACGTCAGAGTCCTCAAATGGACAATTAATCTCTTAAATTATTTGGCCAAGGTTAGAAAAACCTTCCTTCCCCATGTTACTTTCTCCTCAGCTGCAATGATGTAGGCTGAACTATCCTCACAGCTGTTCTTTATGGGCTGAGTTTAAGGACATCAGGACTATTTGGATAAACTTATATTAGTTTCCTGTAGCATGACTATTCTGCAAGTGAAGTAGTTATTATTTTCCACTATCATCTCACAGAAGAACCTCAGCTGGAGGCTCCAATTTTACTAGGCTCAGACAACAGGGGTTAAAAAAAAAAATTACTCCAATAAATTTACAATCCACAAAACAAATGACAGCTGAAGGGGCAATGGGTTAGGACAATCCATTAGGCTACACTCTGGGTGAAAATTAGGGACAATAATTTCAGTGTACCCAAAGCAGTTTAATGTCCACTGCACTTAATCTGACACTTCTGAAAAACATTAAGTTTTTGTAGCATTTTAATAGCAATTTTTTTTAATATTAGGAATTGCATAAGTATTTCACATTAGAGCATAAACTAGATACTTCCATAATTTTCTAAATGCTCAGTAACCACAATTTTTAAAGTCCCCAACATGCATAACAGTTACTAAAATAGCAGGCAGTTTTCCCTACGTAGCAACCTTTGTAATTCAGCACTGTAATTGCACTAAAAGTGCAATTCCATACAGTGTCTATCCCATACAGTCATTCTCTTCAGATTTGCTGCATTTGTAAATTCCTTCAAAGACCACAAGAGTTCACGTATAGGCATGTTTTGGAGACATTTCTCCTTTAGCCAATTCACAATACAAAATAAACAGTGCCCCATGGACTGTTTGTTTTTCACAGTCTTTCATAAACCTCAAGTTTCCAATGAAACCACTAGGATGCCTACATTTACAACATAACTTTATAATAAAAATAAGTTACAGTAACATCAAAAGATACATTAAAGGGGGGAAAAAAGCTGATTGCTGGTGCACTTTGATACCAACATTATTCTGTAAGTAGTGCTGACAGTACTGTCACTACATATGAGGTTTTACAGAAATAAAGAAAAACATGTACTGCTGATTCCAGGCTGAATCTGTATCTTTAAAAAAATCAGGTTATACAGAACAATGGCACAGACAACCATTGTGAATTAAATTCTACTCTGAAAAAGATCCCTCAAGACAAGAAAGCTGGCAGAAATCAATGCAAAGCTCCTTGGCTTGCAATGCCACTCCTTCTTTTATTTGAGATGGCTGAGGAAAAGCTTTAGTAGAGGTCTCTAACCAGTGTGCTTCACATACGTGAACTATAAGCTGTATATTAATGTCAACTGTGGACGATTCCATCCCAGTTCAGTAGGTCTCTTTTCTTGCTCCAAGAATCTCTAAGCCAACATCTGTCTTTGCTCCTCGAAATAAATGCCATGGATTGATTAGAAGACAGATGAGTCAATTAACAGTGAAACAATGCAATACTCTACAAGTAACTGCATGATATTGTGAGGTACCTGTCATTTTTATAAAGCAAGTTCTAAATACTCTAAAAAGAAATTTAGAAATCTGATGGTCTACATCTGGGCTTTTATATCAAGGGTTTTATGAGTAGAGATAGTCAGATTATGTTGGGACTTTTTTGTACCAGGCTCTATTTAAGTACATATTGTGAACCTAAAGTGCTTTGTTCCAGCTGTCAAACAAAGAAAAGGATCCTTTATTATTGCCTAACTTGAAGCTATTGAGAATACTATCCTGAAGTATACCTTTTGAAAGATCTTTTTTTTTTTTAATAGAAGTCACAAATTAGAATAGATAATATACACAGTTCCCCACAAAGGTTTATCTTCACATTTTTAAAAGTCATGTTGCAAAAAATGCACAACAAAGCAGGACAAATTCTAGGCTAAGAAATAGCAGTAATTGGTGCAGAGCTGCTTTAAGTCGAAGTTTGAAACAAAATAGCACAGATTTTTGAAGTGTGGTGTATATTAAATATTGTAAATGTATATTATTTTGCAATGTTTCCCAAGGACTATAATATATGAAAAAAAATTAGCTTGCGCTTCTGCTTAAGCCAACCGCTACAGATGAACACCATCAAAACCAGAATGCAATTAGACAACATTATCTTCCTTCTGTGGCAAGGCACACTGACTAAAAGGTATAAAATATTATTTCATATAGAATGAATATTACACACAGAGAACTACAAAGAGATTACACATGCACACGTGCAACTCCAAAGCAATTGTTCTGAAAACTGCAGCGGGGAACTCTAAAAGGAAACTCCACATTTCTAGAAACAATAGGGGAGAGAATAGATAAAGGAAGTCTTTGTGGTAACAGAGCTCAAAACTGTATATCCATTCATTATGGATGAGTACCTGGATGCCAGAATTTTACTTCTGGTTAAAGCAAATCTTTTTTCTGCCTCTCTTGCTCCCTGAATTCTCCTTCATGAGTTTCCACAATACTGCTCAATGTTTGTTCATATCCCAGGTCTCCACTCTCATATTTAGTACCTTACATGTTCTCAAATATGTACATCTAATTTTATTGTTTCTTTCTTATCCCAAGTGCTCTTCGAGACTCAAAAACTTTACCATGAAATTAAAATGATACCCTTCCCCAAGCACTCTGCATCAGTAGATAACAAAACCAAAAACTATTTAAAAAACTCTTAAACTTTTGTTTAGCCCAGCAACTTTTCCAATTTCTACAATTCATCACTGTTCTACATCCAAAAGTTACCCCATTCTGCTTTATACAGAAAAGGTCACATTCTAAGAAAGCAATTAGTAAGGGAGAACAGTTTACAAGATGTCCCAGTCAAGCTCAGACTACTTTGCCTGTCATAGTCAAAAAAAAAGATTTACAAAATTTAAAATTTCATCAAATCATACAATGGTTTAAGTTGGAAGGGACCTTTAACATCATCTAGTGCAACCCACCCCACTGCAATGAGCAGGGACATCTTTGACTACATCATGCTGCTCAGAGCCCCATTCAGGCTGACCTTGAATGTTTCCAGAGAAGGAACATCTCTCACCCCTCTGCACAACCTGTTCCAGTGTTTCAAACACCCTCACTATAAAAAATGTCTTCCTTGTATCTAGTCAGAGCCAATAATTTCTACCAACTCCAGGAACCTGAATTCAGCAGCAAAGGAAATCATTTAAGCACAGAATAGCTTCTGACTGCCAATATCTGGTTACTTATTTCCTGCCCTTCCTTTTGAACTTGGCCTCCCTAATTAATCCCTCTCCTCAACAATTCATAGGCATCCTTACACCTTAGTTTCTCCCCTTTCATCCTCTTCCCTTCCCACATCATTCACCTCAGCTAGCATCTGCTTCTCTATCTGCTTTTCTTTTCCAAAACCAGGCAAAATAAAGCTTTTTAACTATTTGACTTACACCTGCAGTTCATCTGGCTTACATATACAAATACCGAGCCCTTGACTGTTTGCTAACTACCATCTTCAACATTGCTTTCCCAAGTCTGTTTCTGGCACCAGAGCATATACACAAAACAATTTAAATACTTTTGGGCAGTGACAACTGTAGCTGGATCCTGCAACTTCCCAGGGAAAGCAAAAAAATAAAATATCAAATACAATATCTGCAAACCCTTTTTTATTCCACCCCTCCAGAAACTGTTTCATGCACACTTTGTCCTGTTGATCCTGAATTTCAAGACATCCTATATTTTCTGACATTTCCAAAATGGCACCAACTTCTGAAAAAAAAAACCAGAAAGTTTGTGGGGTTCATAGTACTGCACAAAGTAAACTTCTCTGCATAAAGAGGCTCTCAAGCTGAACTGGATCAAAGCCACATCTCACTGAAATAACCTCGGAGGAGGCACTTCCTCTGCTATCAAGTCATACGTCATGTTCGCAGCTTTGCAGCAGTGTAACATTTTGCCCTGCAAGTCACCACCTCCCTACAGAGCACTGCCCTGAAACAAAGACTTTTCCTGCTCCCTACTCATGTTTTACAGTCCTTTTCCTACAGACTTACTTCTGTGAATTGTTCCACAGCGTGAAAATTGGAGGACCTTCCCTTAACTGGCACAGAAACACAAGGAAGACAAACGGTCCCCAAGCAAAGGTCTCAGGTATCCGTCTCGGGTAACGACTCCATAGTGGAAGTGATATACATTCACAGATATATATAGATGAGTTCATTCAGACTCATCTAAAAACTTTAAAAAAAAAAAAAAAAAAAATCACCAAAAAAACCAGGACCCAGCAGGTTTGTATTCTAAGCATTGGTTCGGTTTTGTTGAAGTATTTGCCCGTTCATGGCCTGCAAGCCTCTGTTACAGAAGGTGAGCAGATATAACACACAACATTCATTTATAAATGATCAACTTTGTACAGTGGGGCAACAGGGCGAGAACGGAGCTGACAACTCAGAGGCACCACCTCAGAAACAGACCTATACCAACCCATCATGGCACTGGCAGAGTAAATACACTCACCACATTCTAACTGTTGGCAATTTTGACAAGCTTAGTCTTGGAGCCGCTCAAATTCCAACAGCAGGGAAAAAGACTAAAACTACTAAATACAAGGCAGGCAACCACACCACACCACGTGGGGTATAGTCAGAATATGATGAAAGGTTTAGATTACTTGGCTCAAAAAATGTTCTGCAAACAAAGCAGTGTAGGAATATCTCAAAAATCTCTGTTTCCCCATCCTCATCCATCCTCCAGTATTTTTACAGGGTTTTTTTTTTGGGGGGGGGGGGGAATTATCAATAGCCCATGAGTATTACAGGAGGAAAAACAACAATTAAGAGTTGTTTGATTTCGCTATAGGAAGCTGACAAAACAAGCTGTTTGTTCTGCATAAAAAAGATTTACATGAACACATGAAAAGGATTCACATAAAAACTTCACCAACACAGGTATATTTTTCTTATTGCTGCTTCCCATAAGCCTCTCAAAACATGGAATGCTAACCATAATATCACAGGAACCCACAAATCACAGGCATAGTATAAGAAAAAAGAAATAAAAGGAAAATCCCAGGAGCAGTCACAGGCATAACTAAGATGGCCCATCTAGAAAGAGTAACTTTTCTTAGTCCACAGTTTCTTCTTATGAATCTACACATACCTAGACTTTCACACACACACACACACACAAAAAAGGCAGTAGGAATATGCAGCATGGTTTCATGGAAAAGGTTCTGCTGTGGCTGCAGCAGATGGCTTGAAGTCACACTGTGTATTCTCCCATGGACACCAGTTCTACAGAACAGCATTACAGGATCTCAAACCAATTTCTTTCAGCTTCTAGGTCCTCTGTCTGTAAAAACACAGATAGTAACAATTGCTCCATAGGGGCCTCATTAGGCTTAATTAACACCTGTGTGAGATCCTCAGAGAAAAGGATTGCTGTAATTATACAATTTGAACTCCTACTTGCATAGGAAACCTTGTATTAACCCTTTCATAATTTAACCTTTTCATAGACTATTCCATATAAAAGACTATCACATGCTGCTAATTTCAAAAGCAGATGAAGCCCATCATCTTTCCTATTTGAGCAAATGGAATCCTGGAGTTTTTTGGAGTTTTTTGTTTGAAATCATTATTCCTCACCTCCTTCTTTCCTTTCACACACATGCTTCAGTTTTTTTCACATTTACAAAATTCCTTTCATCCTGGCTCTGAACTCCTGGAAGTGTTTCAAGTGTAAGAATCGCTCCTCAAACACACAGGGCAGTGGGTAGAACTGCACAAGTGGATACCTGTCGCAGAGGTCAGCAGGGAGAAAACCAAAGGCTCTCTAAGGTGGTTCCACAGCCCTTTAACTCTGTTTTGGTCCCCACTTCACCAAACCAGTTACGAATGAGACGACATCCCATCAACTACCAAAGGACTTGGAGGCCTGGCTGGATTGCATTCACATGAAAACAGCAGCGACCACCCAATGACAGCCACTGCAAACAAGTCCAACCTCCTCCAGCATGCAGATCCACAGAACAGCCTCCAGCATGTCCCACCTGAGTGGAACACAACAGTGCTAAGGCATCTTCACCAGTCCTCATACTTGAAGCTACGAGCCAGTAAAACTTTACAAACAGGCTCACTGCCTTATCCAGCCTGAGCACATGAAGTTTCACTGCCTCCAGCAGCCTCTCCCCGCTGCTCATCAGAGCCTCCTCAGGCTGGAAATTAAAGCTGCCACACCAGTACTTGTGTTGACAAAGAGCCAGGTGGTAAGGGGAAGCACAAATGGGACTTGGATGGGAGCACCTCCTAGCAACCGAGCTCAGGGAGACGTTTGGCCATTGTCATGCCCCCCAGAAGCGGTTCAGAAAAAGCAGGTGCTCTAGAGAGGACAGGGGAATTGCCATTTTACTATGAAAGGGAGAACGCCTTTGAAGTGTGATCATGTTGTAGGCCCCAGAATTGCAGCGCACCAGAGGCAGGTTCTGCTTCCAGCTACTGCAGCTGAGCTTTCTACGTCTCCTGCAAGCACGTAAAATAAGTGCATTAAAGCCTGCTATCTTCTGTACCATGCACTGACTACAAATTAAAACATTGCAAGAAAAGAGTTTTTATTAACAGACAGCTTCACAGTAACTCTCTATTTTCTTCATGAGTTACAATCAAATAGTATTGTTGCAGTAGTGAATCTTGCTATGAATTTCACTCTATGTCAGTACACTCACACAACCTGTTTTACCAAAGCAAAATAAACATTTCTGTTCAGCTTCCCACATTGACTCTGTCCAGCAGCATCCCCTGTTGTTGAAATTGTTTGAGTAGATTGACTTTAATATAGTACTTGCTCGTTATTTCCATGTGTGTAAACAGCAACCTCTACAAACACCTGTTTTTCTCCCTTCCAAATACCTCCTGCAAATGCAACAGAAAATAGCTGAGCTGCTCTTCCCTCCCACACCCATTCAGATCCTTTTTACTTTACCTCAACTGGACAGCTTGAGAAGAACTGTGGTAAAATATGTAGATCAGACAGATGGCATTTGCTGCTCTTTTATCAGTCCTGCTGCTCAGTGGTTTCAAAAAGCCATCACAATTCATTACTTGAATAGTCTCAGATAGATCCTGAGTTCCACTACAACTTTTATGTATCCATTTGGAAGCAGAATTATTTTATCTATGGGAAGTATCAAAAGCTTCCACCACAGGAGAGATACAGGATTATAATAAGATACCTGAAATACCTGACTTTTGTTCTTTGCTTTCTCCTTAACAAGCAAAATCCTCTGCCTCTTATTTCAACAGACCTGAAGAGCAGCTGACATCTGCATTTCCCTTCTGGAGCAGTGGGGCAGGATGGCTCAATTCTCCTTTTATGGTTCTCTTTACACTCCATCATCACCCTAGAGTGGGCTCATAACTCCTCCTCACCATCAGAACTTCTCTCTTCCCACAATTATATCCGGCCATAACCAAAAAAGACATATCTATCTCTCTCTCCATCTTGAGGTGGCATGCATGTACATATCTATGCACACATATCCTACCACTCTCTTGAAAGACATGTCCTTCCTTGTCAGACACAAAATTGTTCATCTGACTTTTATTCCTCTTCCTTTTATAAGACAAGTAGCAAGGCTAAAATATAGGAAACCATTGTTATTTCGTTACAAAGCACTACAAAAATAACAAAAAAGAGTTAAACCAATAGATTTTACTCTGAAATTTAGGTTTACTAAAATCTCAGTTAACCAGTGCTCAAATTGCAATTTAGGCAGCAGTCATTTCTAAGCAAGCTGTTCCCTAGTGATGGAAGATATGCAAATAACTTCCATCACATTATTTACTAGAGGCTCCACATTTCAACACATATCTGCTTCCAAACAATAAGCTCCCACCAAGTTAGTGTTCCATCAAATCTGTCAATTGCAACTCATTTGGTGCTACAGGACAAGCTGACACATTGCATAAAGGTCAAGTGGAAAAATGTCCCTTCCACTACATCGATGTCTAAATTGGTAAAGGTCACTCCGTCCAATAATTGCCACTACAGAAACTGACTTTGGTGTAATCTACATGATAGAGGGAAAAAAAAAAGCAGTTGGAGTACTTCATTTTTTTCCAAGACATGACAAACTAACATTACTGTCATTTCATGATTGGAGTTCAAGGGGCTTTAGAGTCTTTAATTAAAACTCCAAGGACTGCAGCATGGCAAGTGATGATACACCCATTTTATGACCAAGCTCACCTGAAGTAGACTGCAGTAGTGTGCTTAAAGTTAAAACAGCAAAGAGCAAATATTATCACGTAGCCTAAAACAAAACCAAAAAAGGAAATCTGTTTTGGGGTTGGTTTTGTTTGTTTGTTTGGGGGTTTGTGTGTTTTTCTGGGGGTTTGTTTGTTTGTTTGGGGGGGGGGGTTGGGGTTTTTTGTGGGTTTTTTCTTTTTTCTTTTCTGTTTTGTGTTTTTTTTTTCTTTAGTTCCCTATTCCTATATCAAAATCCATTCTCTGTCATGAAAACTTTTTTCTTTTTCTTCAAAACTATCACTCTATCATGTGTAAATACAGCATGTTGTGAAAGATAAAATTAACATATACAAATACAGAAGTTAGCATCAAGCCACTTTAATGCTAGAACTGAAACCTTAAGGCTAAGTGAGCAACACCCCAACTTACCCAGACACATGACCTTTGTCACCCAAGGAAGCCTGGAGTTGTGTTGTGCAATGATGGAAGAGAAAGGAAAGGAAGATGTTCAGGTTCACCTCATCCTACTACATGAATCCAAGTGCAATTCGTATCCAACTCTGTGCATTCTCAGCTTTCATTACTAGCAAAAGATTAAAAATTGAACACTAGCACATAAGATTCAGATCCTGTATCGTCAAGACAAGTTTGGAAGAAATTTTGCAGTTACTGAAAAGAGTGGTAGAAATATTTTACACACTAGACTCTAAACCCAGAAGCAATATAGCAGACAACTGATGCTCTGATTGTAAGCACTAAGCTTCTGGAGTTGCTGCAAAGCTGCTTAAATCTTAGTAGCCTTCCCAGATGCTAGTTGAATATAACTAAAAACTGCCTGCATACTAAGTAAGCTTTATATTAAATCAAGAAGTAACAGCTTTCTGTTAAAGCAACAAAAGTTACCCAGAGATAGCTGCAACTCTGTCCCTAAGATACAGAATAAACATTAACTACATGAATGTCTCCAGAATGAGGCTAATGGAAATTATATCATCCTTAATAAGAGAATCAGGCCATCCTGTCAATAAGTACTCTAAGAGATACAGTACCAGGTAACTGAAGCCACATACCTCTAATTAAAAGCATTACTGCTCCATTAGGAAAAATTTGGCATAGCATAGTAACATAGGTTTTCACTTCCGCAGGGAAGAGGAGGCTGGAAGCTGACCAAGGGACAGGATAACATCCTTCAGACCTCTTCACTGCCACTTCAGCTGCCACATGCAAGAATGGGAGTGACGTCTGTTTTACCCTCTGGCAGGTGTCAGTTGTTGAGTAACAGACAGAAAATATAATTTTTAAGTCTTTTAGGTTAACAAAGCACTGTGTTTGATGAATTTCCCTTGAGATGTGGATGCTTTAACTGTAACTGCATTGACACAATACAATATTCTGGAGAATAAGCCTCCCCATTCTGGAAAATATTATTTTTTTACTTGGAAATTTCATCAAATAGATGCATTACTGTGTAAATAAAATTTGCCCTTGGCCAGCTGTCTCCTAAGTGAAGAGGTGAAAGTTTAA
>NW_020956766.1:0-4645 GCF_003031625.1 Empidonax traillii | reverse complement strand
GAGATGTGGATGCTTTAACTGTAACTGCATTGACACAATACAATATTCTGGAGAATAAGCCTCCCCATTCTGGAAAATATTATTTTTTTACTTGGAAATTTCATCAAATAGATGCATTACTGTGTAAATAAAATTTGCCCTTGGCCAGCTGTCTCCTAAGTGAAGAGGTGAAAGTTTAAGGATACATAAACTAAATATAAAGAGGCAGGTATCACTGAAGTCAGTGAGATTCTCAGGTGTGCAGTCTACTGGCAGGCTGGAATGGTTACATGACCCTAAGTTGTGAGGAAAAAAATTATTTTGTTTTATAAAGGACTACAAAGAAAAGTTTACAGATGTTACCTTATACCTTTCCCAGCACAGTAAGTAGGTACAACAAAACATGGGCATATTTACACCGCCAGAAGAAACAAAAACAGTCTTGAAGTGCCAGGAATTGCCAGACTAGATCAGGTCCGGGTCCATCAAGCACAGGATCCTGCCTGCAGCAGTGGCAACTGGACTCTTCAGCACTTCAAAAGGATGGAGAGAAAGGCCTACTGGGGCAGCCCACCACCCTCTGCAATGCTGCACACACCTCTGGTGCTGGGATATCCTCTGGGAATTACCAGGCTGCTATACCTTATATTTAATGCCATTATGCTATGATGAATGTTAAGAAATAAACACTCAGACAAAATTCCATCGTGCTAACTTTCAAAAAATTTTCCAGAGGTACTTTTTTAGACAGAAGGTACAATCAGGTACAACAGGCAACATGTCAAATACATGAAAGAATGTAATAAAAAAATGCAATTAAGTATTTGCATGAAGTTTCAAAGAAAGTAGAAGACTGAATGTTATTCTTTCAGAACACTCCAATATAATACTTCCCTGTGTACACCTGCTTTGTCTCCTACTGCTTTTATTCCTACATTCCAGTTACTAAGCTTCACTGAGGATCAAAAGCCTGCATTATTTTTTTCAGACAAATTCTACAGAAGTTCTCCCTGATGCCACAAAATTTGCACTGTCATCACTCCCTTATATTCACCTTCTTCCTCCACTGTTATTAAACAGGAGAATAAGAATAAAATTTAAAAAAAAATGGTGATAAATAAATTCTCTTCTAAACAGCAAAATATTTCTTGTGCAATTCAGGCATTCCTGCTTACTCCATCCAGTTTCACAAATCTCCCTTTGGGAACCAAACAAACCGTTATCTGTCCTTGTACTTAACCTGACTCTTTGAATTACTATTTTTCAAAAGAAAGGATTAAGATATTCTCCATCACTTTGGCTTCCTCTCCTTTCCTGGCTTGATTTTCTTCACGTATAAACAAGGCTTGGGCTTATTTACCTAAGTTCATTATCAGTTAGCCCTTGCTGTGAAACCAGTAGAGATATCCTCAAATTTTAGTAAAAAGGATTGAAACAGGATTACAATCTTGCTTGGTGGCTGGTCAGGAGGTTCTCATCAGGGTAGTGTGTGAAGTTCACCTAAGATGATAAAAATAAGAAGTCATTCCAGCTGAACCACCAGACCTGCAGCGTGACAACAATCACATAGGACAACAGGAGCAATCAGACTATCAGAAGCTTTAACTCCAGGCAGCAACTTGGGAAGAAAGAAACAAAAATATGCATGAGCTTCGGGAGCCACATCAACAGAGATGTCTCATGATAGCTCAATACATGTGCTTCATTCCCAATACTAAAGGTAGCCTGAGAATTTCCTAGAGATACCGGGAGCAGCAAGACTCACTGCACTGGACTAACATAAACAGAGAAGGAAAAAGGAAAGACAGAACAGAGGTGCAAATGACTAAGGTGCAAATATTGCCAGCTGCAGTAGAATGTATGACAGAAAGCACAAAAGTGCATGCAGTGGGCAGAGAGGTCTCCTGGAACGTGCCTTGAGATTTGAGGGGAGACTGAGAAATAACAGAAAGCAGCAAGGAAGCTAAAAGAAAAGTAAGAGTATTTGAGGCCAGGCATTTAATGCATCCATCTCTTGGGAAAAAGGGAAAACAAAAAATATATGACTAAATGCAAATATTTTGCTAAAAATAAAACCCAAAACACAAAAAAACAATTTCACCATTCTTCCAAAATGGGAGACTCTGGCAAACCAAGGACAGAGAGGAAGCCAGAAGTACAATCCGGTTCTTTCACTCCCAACAGACCAGGACAGCAAAGGGTAAGTTTAACATGCTCTCTTCCCATTACACCTTTCTGCCAGAATTCTGCTGCAATCACACACTGAAGCGTGAAGCCTGAGGAAGGAACAACTTTGTTAGGAGCAGAGAACAGCTTTACAGAATCTAACACAAACCACTCACAGCCAGCAGAAAAGCAATACATAGAAACACACACTACCACCACCCAAGTCCTTTTTATTTTTTTCCAGAAGGCAGAAATTCAAACCATCTAATTTTGATGCAAGTAGATACACTGAGTGAGGCTCCCTGCCATCCTAAAGAGCACACTGGCTTGAACTCTAGCTTCTTTCATACGTGCACTTTTGTTCCTCAGGCTCCTGGGGAGCTGCTGCAAATAGAGGAATGCAGGAAAACACCACCCACTAAGAAAATGTTATTAGCTTTCTAGTCTGGTAAAATCTCATTGAGACAAAGGGACAAGAAAGATCCATCTTGTTATCATGCCCCTAATCTTGATTTCAGATTCCAGGGAGGCAGCAGAATGTCTATATTGCACAAGGTTA
This sequence comes from Empidonax traillii, assembly GCF_003031625.1. Taxonomy (NCBI): domain Eukaryota; kingdom Metazoa; phylum Chordata; class Aves; order Passeriformes; family Tyrannidae; genus Empidonax; species Empidonax traillii. The sequence goes on along the minus strand of NW_020956766.1, from coordinate 1,941 downwards.
GAGCCTGCAGCCCAGAGGATAGATGCAACCACAAAAATGCATAAAGGCTGATAATATCCACTAGCCTCTCCAGAAGAGCACAATTAGCAGGTGAGGGTCAAATTCAAGCCCTGCTCACCAGGTGACAAGCAGAAATAACAGCAGCACAGGCTAATGAAGCCTGCTGGCTGAGTAAGTGTAAGAAGAGCACAGGAGAGGAAGAACCTGTAACTCAGGGAAGAGGACAAGAGACACTTGCCAAGCACCTTCCTAAAACACAAAGTAGAGGGAAGCAAAGTTACTGCTAGGAGATTTCCTAGTGTTATGAGGGCATGGAAACAGATGTCATCAGAGTGGGAGACATATGAAAGCAAGCTCCTTGCCTTACAGTCACTGAAGTTCCTCATACAGTCCCACACATGCAAGATGCACAATTCCCGTGCCTGAAAAACTGCAAATCTTCATTTCTAAAACAACATCTGCTGGGGCTGAATTTGCACAGTAGGAGCCCTGGCAACTCCTCAAGACTAAGGTTAAGGCACTACAGAAATGGCTGTTTAATGGCCCTTCTGCCAGAAGCCCCAAGCACAGTATTTGTGAATGAACAAGTGCAAAACACCAGAGTATAGAATCATAGAATCATAGAATAGATTGGGTTGGAAAAGACCTCCAAGATCATCAAGTCCAACCCCTGATCCAACTCCAATTACTATATCATGGCACTAAGGGCCACATCCAATCTCTGCTTAAAAACCTCCAGGGATGGTGAATCCACCACCTCTCTAGGTAGGCTGTTCCAATGCCTGATTAACCTCTCCGAAAAGAATTTCTTCCTAACATCTAACCTAAACCTCCCCTGGCAGAGCTTGAGCCCATGTCCTCTTGTCCTATTGTTGGTTGCCTGGGAGAAGAGACCAACCCCCACCTGGCTATAACCTCCCTTCAGGTAGTTGAAGAGAGTGATGAGGTCACCTCTAAGCCTTCTCTTCTCCAGACTAAACAACCCTACCTCCGTCAGCCTCTTCTCATAGGACTTGTGCTCAAGTCCCTTCACCAGCCTCGTTGCTCTTCTCTGGACCCGCTCCAGCACCTCAATATCCTCCCTGGATAAAAGGGGAAGCCTGGGAAAGCCTGGGCAGCAAATGACCAAGTAGCTCTCCTGGAGGCTCTTATATAGCCTCCCCTAGCACTTGCTAACGAGCCTGACCCACCCCTCACTCACCTTAATCAGATCAGAGGGGGAATCAGGCCTGGAAGAGCCTGGAAGAGCCTGGGCAGCAAATGACCAAGTAGCTCTCCTGGAGGCTCTTATATAGCCTCCCCTAGCACTTGCTAACGAGCCTGACCCACCCCTCACTCACCTTAATCAGATCTGAGGAGGAATCAGGCCTGGGAAAGCCTGGAAAAGCCTGGAAAAGCCTAGAAAAGCGTGGAAGAGCCTGGAAGAGCCTGGAAGAGCCTGGAAGAGCCTGGAAGAGCCTGGAAGAGCCTGGAAGAGCCTCGAAGAGCCTCGAAGAGCCTCGAAGAGCCTCGAAGAGCCTCGGCAGCAAATGACCAAGTAGCTCTCCTGGAGGCTCTTATATAGCCTCCCCTAGCACTTGCTAATGAGCCTAACCCACCCCTCACTCACTTTAATCAGATCTTAAGGAGGAACCAGGCCTGGAAGAGCCTGGAAGAGCCTGGAAGAGCCTGGAAGAGCCTGGAAGAGCCTGGAAGAGCCTGGAAGAGCCTGGAAGAGCCTGGAAGAGCCTGGGCAGCAAATGACCACGTAGCTCTCCTGGAGGCTCTTATATAGCCTCCCCTAGCACTTGCTAACGAGCCTGACCCACCTCTCACTCACCTTAATCAGATCTTAAGGAGGAACCAGGCCTGGGAAAGCCTGGAAAAGCCAGGAAAAGCCTAGAAAAGCGTGGAAGAGCCTGGAAGAGCCTGGGCAGCAAATGACCAAGTAGCTCTCCTGGA
>NW_020956765.1:87775-89801 GCF_003031625.1 Empidonax traillii | reverse complement strand
GTGCTCCGGGGAAACTTCCCGTCGAGCAAAGAAGCAGCAAGTTTCTCGTCTTCTCCTGGAAAACAAGGGGAACAGGGACGTCAGAGGGGACATTCCCACAGAACCCAGAGTGCCACCAATCAGTTGCTGCCCCTGCTTCTATCTGAGGTGACTTTGCATCTTTTCAAGCCGAGCTGGAAAGGGCTTGGAGCAACCTGGGATACTGGCAGGTGCCCCTGCCCATGACAAGGGGTGGCACTGGACGGGCTTCGAGGTCCCTTTCCACCCAAACCGTTCTGTGATTCCAGGTTGGGTGGGGCTTGGAGCAGCGTGGTCCAGGGGAAGGTGTCCCTGCCCACAGCGGGGGGATGGAATGAGATGAGCAGTAACATCCCTTCCAACCCAAGCCGTTCTGTGACTCCACAAGTGTTTCCACCCGGCCCCTTGCTCCTCGTCCCCCGGCGCAGCCACGGCGTCTCCCACCAGTCTAGCTCCCACCAGGGGGCTGTGCCCGACCCTTCCCCACCAGGCTGAGCCCTCTGCAGTGACAGAACTGCAGACGTGCTCCATCAGCCCTCCCCACACCACCTGCCAACGTGCCAGACGAGCCGAGTGCCGCCGGCACGGGCCCCGCACGCGCCGCTCCCATCACACCTCCCGGCTCCCCGAGGGGCTGCATATGTTCCCATGTGCCAGACTGAGCTCGGCAGGGTCTAGCAGCGACTCGAGTGATGGGATTTCGAGCGCTGGGAGTGCCCAAGGGAGCCGGATTCCGCCGTTCCTGCCACGAACCGGCTCCCTGGGTGCGCAGCCAGAGCTTTTCCGAGCACTGGGAACGCTCTGGGAAAGACCGGGAGGATTTTAAAGCAAGGGGAGGAAAAATTGGGGGTTGGAGTCAGATGACCTTAAAGTCCCTTCCAGCCCAACCCATTTTAAGCAATTCCATGATCCTACAATCCATTAAAATAACAATCTCCCCCTCCACACTCCAGCCTTCGGCCTCACCTCCCCCCCTCCCCCCCATCCCAACCCCCCATTCCCTGTGCTCACCCCTGGCTTGCCAAAACTCCTTCCCAGCCCCTGTTCCGCTGTTCTCGAGGTCTCAAACCACTCCTGAGAGGATTTTTTTTTGCCTCTAAAGCTTTTCCTTTCCAGAAAATGCTCCTCCTGCACCGTCTGCCGGCACCAAAGAGCTCCGGCAACCACACCCGGGATCCGTCAGCAATTCCACCCGACACAGAGCCCAATGGGGACAAAAGGGAGGATTTTGGCACTGGACTTTCACCCCATGCTGTTGTTCGTGCTCAAAGCTGGGCTATTTTTGTTGAACAGTTTGGGGATTTGCAATCCCGAGGCGGGATAATGAACCGGCAGCACGGAACAGGTTCAAAGGGAGCCTGGACAAAGCTACAGAGGAGCTTTTTTGGAGCTGTTCTGTGCCCTGAACCCCCTGGGTGCTGAGAATTCAGGAGAATTATCTCATCTGTGCCCTGTTTTCCCTCCCCCCCCTTGGGAATCTGCTTGGCAGCAGTGCCTGGGATGGGATCCTGCACTAGATGGAGCCATGGTTTGATTCGGGAGAGACGTTGTCATGGTCTCGGCAGCATCACGATCCGAAAAACCAGTCCTGCCTTCGTGGTTATTTCTGGGAATGGCCAGGAGTTAAAACGAGGATACTTGGGCAGCACTGAGCTCGGTCACCGTGCCCTGGTTGTCACAGGACAGGGCCCGGTGCCAGGAGAACTCATCCTGGGAACGCCCTGCCCGGCCTGCAGATGGGCACGGATGTGCCAAGCACGGAGCTCCTGCAGGAAATCCAGAGGGGAAGCTGGATCTTCCTCCTGGAATGTCCTGGTCATGGCTGCCGGATCAGGGGTGACACTGGGACACCACCAGATCCCATCCCTCCTCCACATTTCCTTAAACGAGGAGGGACACTTGTCCTTCCAAGTATGGAAAACTTGTCAGTGCCTGTGAAAAGGCACGGCCATTTTAGGGAACACTATGGAAAACTACATCCAAGGCACTGCCATATCAGGGAACACGA
>NW_020956765.1:73991-86272 GCF_003031625.1 Empidonax traillii | reverse complement strand
TTTCTCCAGGATGAGCCCCCCCAGCTCCCTCAGGAGTTCTCCACACCCTTCCCAGCTCCCTTCCCTGCCCTGCACACGCTCCAGCCCCTCCATGGCTCTCCTGGCTGAGGGCCCAGAGCTGCCCCCAGGATTCCAGGGGGGCCTCCCCAGCTCCCAGCACAGGGACAATCCCTGCCCTGGCCCTGTGCCCACCCTGGGGCTGCCTTTGGCCTCCAGCAGCACCACGGGCACACCAAGCCCAGCCTGGAGCAGCAGCTCCTGCCTGAGGAGGCAGAGCAGACACAGGGACGGGCAGTGCTGCTCATCCCTCCTGGCCATCCCTTGGTTTCCAGCCACTGCCAGTGAGGAGCAGCTGAGTCAGGCCTCGTGTCTCACCCTGGCACCAGTTGCTCTCCCAAACCCTTGGCAGCGCTCCTTGGATTTGGGCAGGATTCCCTGGAGCACTGAGCTCTGAGCCATCACAGAACGGGGGAGGCTGGGGGGGACCACTTGGAGGTCATTTGGTCCAAGCCCCTGCTCAAGTGAGGTTCCCTAGAGCACGTTACTCAGAGATGTGTCTGGATGGCTTGGGAATATCTTCAGGGAAGGAGATTCCACAGCCTCTCCAGGCAGCCTGTGGCAGTGTCACCTGGACAGAAGTTCTTCCCTAGAGAATCCCAGTGGGAAAGGACCTTTAAACCCACCCAGTGCCACCCCTTGCCATGGGCAGGGACACCTTCCACTGGCCCAGGTTGCTCCAAGCCCCGTCCAACCTGGCCTGGGACACTTCCAGGGATCCAGGGGCAGCCACAGCTTCTCTGGCCAACCTGTGCCTGCCTGTGCCTCACCAGATGCCAGCCAAGGTTTTGTCAGGATTATGTGAATTCTCCTGTTCACATCCTCCACCCATCACAGTTTTGTACAGAACAGTCCCCAGGAGAGAAGGAAATTCCTCATCAATATTGAAATGCAACCACAGGGACAAAGTGAAGCCTCTCCCCGACCAGGGAGAAGCATCTTTGGCTGCTTTCCATGAAATTTGGGCTCTCAGCTTCCCTAAGACATCACACACTGCCCCCAGAGCAGTGGGACACACACACACAGTTCCTAAGGAGCAACAGGGATCAAAACTGGAGGTCGACACATGCGGGAATAAAGAGCTGGAATCAAAACAGAGCCTCCAGCCACCAGTAAGGACCAGTAAAGCACCAGTCCTCTCCCCCCCAGCACTCAGAGTGCCTGCTCTGCAGTGGGAATCTGCTCCCAGGTGCAGCCTGGCTCCTGGCAACCCCCTCTGCCATTCCCAGCAAGCTCCATGCATTACTAATCTCCCAGGAAAACACAAAAGCCCTTCCATGATGCCTCTGGGCCTGTTGCCATAACAGCCCAAATCCCTGGGAGAATCTGCCTCTGCATTAATTGGGGCTGGCTAATGAGGTGGCTTCATCCAGGGCCCACCCCTCTGCTCCCAGCCATGCTTTCCAAGGCAGGGATGGAGGAGCAGCTCCCAATGCCAGCCCTGGGAACAGGAGGGGGCCAAGTTTCACAGATTCCCAGAACTGGAAAGTGGGAGAGTTATCACCATCCTCTGGTGCCCAGGAATGAGTATCAACATCCTCTGGTGCCCAGAGTCAGGAATCTCTATCCTGGGATGCCCAGGGACAAGCATCACCATCCTCTGGTGCCCAGGATGGGCACACACACCCCCTGGCAGGAGGCACTTGGCATCCAAGGAGTTTTTTCACTGAGGGTGGGCAGGTCCTGGCCCAGGTTGGGCAGAGAAGCTGTGGCTGCCCCTGCATTCCTGGAAGAGTCCAAGGCCAGGCTGGAGCTATTGGAAGGTGTCCCTGCCCACAGCAGGGGGTGGCACTGGATGATTTTAAGGTCCCTTCACACCCAAACCATCCCAGGATGATCCTCATGTCAATTTGAACACCAGTGACAGCACTTGGGCAGGATAGTGCATCTTCCCCCCTCACAGCCCTGGGGACACCCCTCTCCTTCCACCCCTGCAAAAACCACCATCTCCATCCTCTGGAATTCGCTCTGGGAAGGGACTGGGTGGCTCTGCAGCCTCTCTCTCCAGTGTTTTTAACTCCTGCTGCCAGAGCAGATGGCGTGGCAGCTCTCTTGGAAGTCTGACAGGGATTATCTTCCCTCCCAGCCTCCCCACTGCAATGCACTCCTTCCCATTTTGGTCGAGAAATATTCCTCCCATCCCGCTTCCCTTGGAGCCAGGCGGGGGTTAACTACCTTCATCTCCGGGAATTTTTAGCTCTGAACACGAAAAATCTTTTGATCTTTCCTCACGAGTCCCCGGGAATCTAAAGCAGCTGTGGAATATGCAAATGCCACACAGAGCCGAGCCTCTTTCTTCCCCAAAAATCCACCCAACCACCCAACCCCTGCTCGTTTTTCCAGCTCGTTCCTCGCTCACAGTAGTGATTTTTTATCATGAAGTCGACTGCCTGTGCAGGGCTGAGCCGCTGCCGTGGGTGGGTGGGGAATGACAGCTCAAGGACTTCTAAAACGAGCCAAGTGCAACCCAATTTCTCCTGTTTGGCTCTCTGCTATTTTGGCTTCCCTGGAATTCCACGGGAATTAGCCTCAGGTTTCTCAGAGGTGCCGCTTTGGGTGTGCTTCCCGGCAGGGATTGTCCCCTGGTGGGGACAGACACGGCAATCCCGGCTGGAACATCGCTGGAGCGACGTGGGATTTTTCCCTGGGTTTCTTGCTGGGATGCGCTGTGACAGCTGCAGCTATTCCTGCTCTGAGCAGGGCATCTCCCACTCGGATTTCATCTCTCCTGATGCAGATTAAAGGAGGGTTTTTAATCTCCTGTTGCAGGGGTGGGGGGTGTGGCTGCACCAGCCAGGTCAGGGCACCGACAAACCAGAGGCACGGGGGACACTTCACTCTGTGCTCACAGAGTGTGATCCCAGAATTCCTGAGGCTGGAAAAGCCCTCCCAGCCCATGGATCCCCCCTGTGCCCCATCCCCACCTTGTCCCCCAGCCCAGAGCACTGAGTGCCACGGCCAGGCCTGCCTTGGACACCTCCAGGCCTGGGCACTCCAAACCTCCCTGGGCAGCCCCTGCCAAGGCCTCACCACCCTTTCCAGCAGCAACAAATTCCTCCTCAGGGCCAACCTGAGCCTCCCCTGGCACAGCTTGAGGCCGTTTCCCCTTGTCCTGTCCCTGTTCCCTGGGAGCAGAGCCCGACCCCCCCCGGCTCCCCCCTCCTGGCAGGGACTTGCAGAGCCAGAAGGACCTTCCTGATCCCCACAGACATCCCAACCAACTCACATTTATACAAACCCAGCTCCAGATCCCACTTTTTACTGTCTCTGCTTGCAGAGATCCCTGGCAGTACCTGCACAGCCCGGTGAGGGCTTAGAGGGACTTCCTGAGGCACCAAATGCACTCTGGAACAATTCACAGGCAAGGATTCCATATTTCACAGAGTCATGGAATGGTCTGGGGGGAAGGGACCTTAAAACCCACCCAGTGCCACCCCCTGCCATGGGCAGGGACACCTTCCACTGGCCCAGGTTGTTCCACCTGCCCTTGGGCACTTTCACGGATCCAGGGGCAGCCACAGCTTCTCTGGGAAATCCAGTCCAGCCCTTCCCCACCCTCCCAGCCAGCAATTCCTTCCCAATATCCCATCTGTCCCTGCCCTCTGGCACTGGGAAGCCATTCCCTGTGTCCTGTCCCTCCATCCCTTGTCCCCAGTCCCTCTCCAGCTCTCCTGGAGCCCCTTTAGGCCCTGCAAGGGGCTCTCAGGTCTCCCTGGATCCTTCTCTTCTCCAGGTGATCCCCCCCAGCTGTCCCAATCCATGATCCACCCCTGAACGACCATCCCTGGGTTCCACACAGCAGGTCTCTTTGAACACAATTTCAGCTCTTTTGGGTTGGACTGAACATCCAACAACCTCTGCTCTCCAAGCATTTCCACTCTCACACCTGAACCAACCACCAGGACCCAGTTTGGGAACCCACCCCTGTCCCCCAAAATCCCTGGATCCTCCTCCCAGCCAATGGCACTGGGGAAGGATCCACCTCCAAGATCAAGACTTGACATAAATCAGATTAAAAGTCCCAGTTCCTCTCTGGTCACTGTGGAAGGTTTGGGACACCGGGCTTGGATGGGTTTTTTTCCACGTTCCCAGGTGATGGATCCAATCCTGAACATCCATGAACACAATTTTATCTCATTTTATCCGATTTCCAGTTCCACCCTCCAGACCCTTGGGCACTTTCTGCCCATGGAAGTCACGGCAGGAGCTTCACCAACACGGGGCAGCCCCTGAAATACCCAATTTTCATGCATTTTTCTTAGATTTCCTCCCCTATTTTTCTTTCTCAAGTTAATCCCATAGATTTGATTATCTCAGCTCCATCTCCCGTGGAACTCCAGGTACCGGCTGCTCCCATCCCAACCTGTCCCAGGTCTGTATCCACAGAAATCCTGGCACTCTGAACATTCCAAAGCATGCTTTGAACACCCTTCTTTGGTGGGTTAAACACACAGCTGGATTTGGCATCACCCTCACACCCAGATGATGCCATGGGATTCCCTTCAAATGATCCCTTTCCATGGAAAACATCCCTAGGGAGGAATTGCTGGCTGGGAGGGTGGGGAGGCCCTGGCACAGGTTGCCCAGAGAAGCTGTGGCTGCCCCTGGATCCCTGGGAGTGTCCAAGGGCAGGCTGGACAGGGCTTGGAGCAACCTGGGCTGGTGGAGGGTGGGTTTGGGTTTGGTGGCACCATAAACCTGTTGGAACAGGGTCCAGGACCCACCACAGCTGGTTTTTGGGTTTAGTGGCACCTGAAACCCTTTGGGACAGAACCAAGGACACACCACAGCCAGTTTAGGGTTTGGTGGTGCCATAAATCTCCTGGAACAGGGTCAAGGACCCACCACAGCCAGGTTCTGGGTTTGGTGACACCATAAACCTGTTGGAACAGGGTCCAGGATCCACCACAGCCGGTTTTTGGGTTTGGGGGCACCATGAACCCTTTGGACCCACCACTGCCGGGCAGGTGCCTGCTCCAGACCTTGCCCTGCCTCTCCTAAACCCCAGCTCAGCTGGTTCCTGCCCCGTGGCTCAGCTCGTGCCAGCCCAGGGCTGACACTCCAACCCTCCACCCCCTGTGCCAACAAGGAGGGTGGCAGAGCCCCCCTGGCCCCGGCAGAGCCTGGATTGCTCCAACCCCACCTCCCGCTCCGAGCAGGACCAGGCAGCCCTCGAAGCAGGAATTCCATGGGAATGAGCTCCCACCTCACAGAGCTGGAAGGGCTGAGCCTTTCCTGCCCACAGGGCCCATCCCTCCTCTTCCCAAAGGGATTTTTCCCCCCACCCCAGGCCGTCTTACCTACGGATTTTGTCCGTGGAATTCCTTTGCGCAGGGAAACGTGGGGCTTCTCAGCTCCCGCCAGGACCCCCGAGTGTGCTGCCATGCCCTGGCGCTCAAAGAGGGACTGCGAGGGGAAAAACAGGGAATTCCCACTCCAGATATCAGCCAGGCCCAGCTGGGAGGACCCCACAGTTCACCTCAGCCCCGCTGACTGCTGGGAGATGGGATCTGCCCACAGGGACCACAGATCCCACAGGGATCTGGCCACAGCCCCTGTCGCTGTGCCCGAGGACAGGGATGGAGCACCCTCACCTGCACCTCCACCTGCACCATCAACCTGCTGGAACAGGGCCAAGGACCCACCCCAGCCAGCCCTGGGGTTTGGTGGCACCGCAGCCCTTTGGGGACAACGCCAAAAATCCACCTCTGGGGAGAACTGCACCTCCCCGTCCTCGCTTCTGCCCCGGCCCTGCTCTCCAAACCCTGGGATGCTGCCCTTGGCAGGGTTAACCCTCCCTGCCATCCCCTCTCCCTGCCCAGGGTGGCACAGAGAGGGTGACTCCCACGGGCAGCCCGTGCTCTTGGTGTTCCCAGACTCTCTCCCTCCCTATTCCCGGGGGATCCCCCTCCCAGCACAAGCCCATCAGCAGCTCCACTCGGCACCGCCGTGTTCTCCCCTCCCTCCACGCCCTCCCCTCCGGCCGATTCCCCTCCCTCACACTGATCTCCGCGGGCGTGATCCGCCGGCTGGTTGGTCTCTGTTTCACAGTGGCTGCCCTGGAATCTGCTTCCACGATATCCGCCCTCAGCGCCGGCTCCGCGGCCGCCAGGATCTCATCCAGCTTCTCTGGAATCCAAAGGGGGAAAGGCAGCGGGTCAGGGGAAAGGGTCGTGGGGCACCTCCCCTCCGACAGCCACAATCCCTGGGGGAGCACAGGGAGCTCGTCCTTCTCCTGCCCAGCCAGCAGCTTTCCAAGGATTTTTGCGGGCTGGGAGTTTGATCCCACTTAGCTCAGGGTGGCACCGTGCCATGCCATGCCATGCTGGGCCACCTTCCCACCCCGTCCCGGCAGTGCCTGAGCCAGGCTCTGACCTGCCAGCACCCGAGGGGCCTCTCCTGGCTGTGCCACGTTCCAGGGAATCCTCCATCTCACACCCAAGGGCAAATTTTCCCCAGATTTATTTTCGATACTCGGGATGAGCCGAGTTCCCCCCACCCAAGGTGGGCAAAGGAGGAGTGGGAGGTGCTGGGAAACCCGGGTGCCACAGGGACCACGGGACACATGGATGTCCACGGGATCCACGAGGCTCCAGCACAACCAGTGCCACTCCAGTGCCTGGGAAAAACTGGGATGTGTCCAGCCTGAGTGGACTCAGGTGCCTGAAAGGCCCTGACATTCCTTGTCCCCAGCACAACCAGTGTCACTCCAGTGCCTGTTTGGGACATGTAACATCCTGAACCTCTCCAGCTCTCCTGGAGCCCCTTCCAGACCCTTCTCTTCCACTCCAGAAAGAGCACATTCCCAGCTCCTTGGGGAGCAGGAACAGGGAGCAGGAACCACCAGGCCAGTTCTGCCTCCGAGAGGCCGAGGGCTGAGCTCAGGGCTCCAGGCTCCCTCCCCTCTGCCCCAGGGCTGGGGGAAAACCGAGCTGGATGAGCCTCGGGCTCCCTCTGGATTGTTCCTTCCTGGCCCTCTCAGTCCTGGTGAGAATCCCAGAAGGGTTTGGGTTGGAAGGGACCTTAAAGCCCATCCTGCTCCAAGCCCTGCCACGGGCAGGGACACCTTCCACCAAAAACCTCCTGATTTTGTCGTGTCCCTCCTGTGACATCTCCCTCAGTGTGGGAGCAGTGGGAATGCCAGGAGCAGCGGGACAACCTGCACGGAGGCAGGAGCAGAGACTTTGGACATTTGGGACGATGCTGGACATGGCACAGTCCCTTTCCCTGGGAGGGGACCCCAGCTGGGGACGTTCCTGTGCCAGTTTTAACCGTGGAGCAAACACGGGGCAGGGATCACCCCTGGGAAGGGCAGCCCTGGGAATTCGGGGACAAACATGGGCATCCTGCCCATGCCAAGGAGAGCCCCACACGGCCACCCTGGCTCCTGTATCCCATCTCCTGGCACCCCAGCTCCTGTATCCCATCTCCTGTATCCCAGCTCCTGGCACCCCAGCTCCTGTATCCCAGTTCCTGGCACCCCAGCTCCTGTATCCCAGCTCCTGTATCCCAGCTCCTGTACCTCACCATGGCACTGATGCCAACCCTGAGCTCCGGCTGCCACCGGGATGATCCCCTGGGACTCTGCGGGGACAGCGACCCCATCCAGCCCCTCAGGGTGCTGGGGGGGTGCTGGGGGGTTGCTGAGGGGGGGTGCTGGCAGGGAAGGGAGGAGCCCCAGGATGTGCAATTTCACTCACCCCCTTTCCTTCTCCGCATGGAGGCTTGGAAGCAAGAAACAAAAGACAACATGAATGGCATGCACAATTCCTGCTTCCAGCCCAGCTCCAGCCTGGCTGCCTGCCCTGCCTGCTCCCGATGCTTCCCTGCCTCTGGCATGCGGGCAGGAGCTGGATCCAGCCCGGGATGTGCAGCCTCTGCCGGGACAAAGGCTTGGCAGGGCGGAGGGTGCAGCACCTCGTTGATCCCAGCCCTGGGATCCGCTGGGATCAGCCCTCCACCCATCCCTCACCCTCCTCGTGGGAGCAGGGCTGGGTGGATTTGATGCCCAGGCAGCTCTTCCAAAGCTCTCCGTGCCTCCCTGCTCTCCACGGTGTTTCCCAAAGCCCTTCCCTGCATCCAGCACGGCTGGGATTTTGGGATAGGAGTGCTTTTGTTTGCAGCTTGCTGGGAATCTGCTCTTCCAAGGGGACTGGCGTGGCAGGTAGCAAGGGGATATTCCGTGGGGCTGTGGGTGCATGGGATGGTCTGGGAGCTGCAGGGAGGGACAGGATCCAAGGAAAACAGGGCAAGGAGCACCTGGCAGAGCTCCCCTCAGGAAGCTGCAGGTAGGAATGTCCCTTCACTGCCACCAGGGTCCCTCGGGAAGGAGAGAGGGCTCTAAGACAAGGCACGAGGTGCTGATCCACATGGAAACTCCCTCTGGAGGGTCAAGCACCATCCAAGTATGGGAGGGGGGATGATTCCCCATTTTCCCTGTGGGATAAGAGGAGGGACATTCCCTGATCCACAGGGGCTGAGGAAGGCACTGACCACTGCATTCCCGGAGAACACGTGGGTTGACATCACTCACTGCCTCCAAATCCCTCTCCTGGGAGACAATGGGGTTGATGCTCCCAATTCCTTTCCGGGTGGGACACAGCACATGGCTGGGAATGGCTCTCTGGGTCACAACCAAGGATGGGAGTGGGAACCCAGGAGTCTGGGCTGGGGCTGGGCACAGGGAAGGGCAAAAAGTGGAAGGAAGGGGCCATTCCAAATGGATCCTGGCAAAGACAGAGCCTTTGGCTTGGGAATAGAGGTCTGGAGATGCAGGAAGCAGACCAGGGTGGGAATAAGGGCAGGGAGAGCAGCACAGAATAAACCATGGCTGATGCCAGCCCTGGAGTGACCACGGCTGATTCCATCCCGGGAATGCCGAGATCTGTCCCAACTGCACTGGATTTGGCTCCTCTGAGGAGCCCACGGGGTTGGGAATCCTGGTCACACACTGAGGGCAGGGAGAAAGGAAGGACGTGGAAAAACAGAGGGATGTGGGGTCCTGTCAAGGCTCCTGCACTCCAGAGGGTCCTCCCAGCCAGGATCAGACCCTGTGCCATGACCACACCACCACATTCCCACAGGGAAAATCCCTAAATCCTCACGGCGCAGGAGGGCACATTCCCACAGGGAAAATCCCTAAATCTCCATGGCAACAGTTCCTCTGGCTCTGCCGGTGCCCTCAGAGGGGTGGCAGTCTGTCCTCCCCCCTGTGCCAGCCCCGGCACCTCTCCTGGCAGAGCCAGCCACACAGATGCCCCAAAGCCTGCCCGGGATGGGGGTCCCTCCACATCTCCCACTGCCCATCCAGCGACAGCGGCCACTGTCCCACCTGCCACCCCCACCGGCGGCACCTCTGCCACCCTTGGGGACAACGCACCAAGGAGAGGGCAGGGAGCGAGGGGGGTGACACTGGGGACACGGTGGCACCCCGAGGTGGCCACAAGGGCTGGGAGAGCCGAGGGAAGCGAGGAAGGGCTGGGGGTGGAGAGGCTTTCAGGGAATTACGGGAGCGTGGAGCTCCAGCTTGGAGAGCAAAGCAGCTGGAAACGTAGGCAGGCTGTGGAGTGTGAGCGGGTGGGCACGGGTGTGGGCACAGGGGGGAGGGTGGGGTGGGGAGTGAGCACCTGGAGCTCACCTGGAGCTCACCTGGCACAGGGTGGCAACTGCCCAGAGAGGGGGGAATAAAAGCCTGGGGCTGCCAGGTGTGTGGGAGCAGGGACAGGAGAGAAGAGGGATGAGGAATGGGTGAGGAAAGGGATGAGGAATGGGTGAAGAAAGGGATGAGGAATGGGTGATGAGAGAGGGTGAGGAGAGAGGGATGCAGACTGAGAGTGACGAGGAACAGGGATAACAGCAGGGTGAGGAAGGTGAAGAGCGGAGAGAGGAGAGGGGTGAGGAACAGGGTAAGCAGAGGGTGAGGAAGGTGAGGAGCAGGGTAAGGAGAGGGGTGAGGAAATGGGTGAGGAGCAGGGAGATGAGCAGGGAGAGGAAGGAAAGGAACGGGTGAGGAGCAGAGAGAGGAGAGGAGTGAGGAAGGCGAGGAGAGGGGTGAGCAGGGTGAGCAACAGAGAGAGGAGAGGGTGAGGAGAGGGGTGAGGAAGGTGAGGAGTAGGGACAGAGGTTGGGTGAGTAGGGTGAGGAACAGGGAGATGAGCAGGGAGAGGAACAAAGAGAGGAGCAGGGAAAGGAACAAAGAGAGGATCAGGGAGAGGAACAAAGAGAGGAGCAGGGTGAACAGGGAGAGGAGCCCGGAGGTGAGTAGGGTGAGGAAGAGAGAGAGGGCGCAGAGAGAGGAACAGGGTGAGGAACAGGGAGAAGAGCAGGGAGAGGAGCAGGGAGAGTAAGAGGGTTCCTGCTGGCCGGGGCCCGTGGGTGGCGAGCCCTCCACGAGCACACGGAGACACCCAACGTCCTCCCCCCGGCCGCCTCCGCGGGGATGCGACACCGGAGGGGTGGGTGGCTCTGGGAGAGGGAGGGGGTGTCCTGCACCCCTAATCCTGCAGTCACGGGCTCTGAGCCCACCACATCCCTCCGAACACGACGGGACCCGCGGCGCAGCAGGGGAAACATCGCCCGGCGCTCCTGCTCATGCAGCTCCCCGGGCACCGGGAGCACAGCGCGCTCCAGCCCCGGCCCCCCGTGCCCGGCGGAGCCCCCCGCCCTTACCCAGCTCCTCCAGCTCGGCCGTCATGGACTTGGACCGCAGCGTCAGGGTGGTGCTGGGCGCTCTCTTGGGAGGCGGCGGAGCTGAAAGGAAGAGAGACGGCATTTTGCATTTCTTGTCCAGGAACTTACGAGGAGTGGCCAGATGCAGGTGCCACTTCTTCTCCACAGCCTGGATCTCCTCGTACTCGCGGGATGAGGAGTCGCACTGCTGCAGGATCTTATTGAGGCTGCGCGTGGAAGCGAACTTCTTCATGGTCTCGGTGCCACAGTCCCGGGCACGGGGCGAGGCCCCGGAGCTCCCGCAGGAACGTGGAGCCCCTCAGCCGAGGAGCAGAGTCCAAGTCATATCCCTGGGCTGCGCCTTCCCCCCTGCAGCCGCCGGAGGGGCTCCGGCTACGGGAGCCCCCCGCGAGTTAAAGCCCGGCTCGGGCAGCGCCCGCCCGCGGGGGCTCGGCTGTCACGGCCCCTCCGCTCGAGCCATGGCCGGGGGTGGGAGGGAGGAACGCGGCCGGTGGGGCCCGGCTCCGGCTGTCCTTCCTTCCTTCCTTCCCGCCTGGTCTGTCCTTCCCGCCTCGGCGCGGCCCCCGGAGCGCAGCCCACCCACCCTCCTCCGCCGTGCCCGGGCCGGGATGATGCTCCGCTCGCTCCGGCCCCTACGGCAGCGCTGGCGTCGGGCTCGGCGACCGGCAACCCGGACACGTGGCCGGGACGGGCCGTGGGAATGGCCCCGAGGGCTCCCTATCCCGGGCTGCCATGAGCCGTGAGCCCACCCGGCACGGGGACGAGTTGAAGGCTCTTCCTCTTCACTTGGGTGCCTCCTCCTCCTCCTCGCTGGCTGACAATGCTGGATTCAACGCTCAGGCATTGCCATGGCAACTGGAGCTCCAGGCTCTGCTGCTGCATCAGGGACCCAACGGGGCGGATTCAGCCCGAGCCAGTCCCACACAGGCCCCCAGCACCCCGGAGAGGGGGTGAGGGGGGTCTGAGCCCCCCCGGCCCCGCTGCAGGCGAGGGGTCCCGCACAGGGGACCTGGCTCCGGTGCCCGCACTCCCAGAGTGGCCCCTCGTCTCCGGGCTCAGGGAACGGGCAGCGGGCAGTGCCAGGCGGCTGCTCCCTGGCTGCGGGGCTGGAAGCACCGGCAGAAGGGGCGAGTGGCACCCCCGGGGGTCCCAGGGCTGATTCCCGAGCTCAGCCTTTCCCACGGCTCTGCTTTTTGTGCCGTGACAACATAATTGCAGCTCTCGGTGCCAGCAGAGCTGCTCCCTCCCCCTCGCCCCTCGTGCTGCGCTGGGAGCGCCCTGATCCCGGCCCCCAGCTCCCATCCCCCTGATCCCGGCCCCTGCTCCCATCCCTGTGCTCCCATCCCCCTGATCCCGGCCCCCTGCTCCCATTCCTCTGCTCCTGGCTCCACTGTTCCCATCCCCTTGCTCCTGTCACCCCACTCCCATTCCCGTGCTCCTGTCTCCCCCATTCCCACTGCCCTGCTCTTGTCCCTCCCGTTCCCATCTCCTTCCTGCTCCTGTCCCCCCAACTCCCATCCCCTTCTCCTGTCCCC
>NW_020956765.1:70155-73716 GCF_003031625.1 Empidonax traillii | reverse complement strand
CCTGCTCCCATCCCTGTGCTCCCATCCCCCTGATCCCGGCCCCCTGCTCCCATTCCTCTGCTCCTGGCTCCACTGTTCCCATCCCCTTGCTCCTGTCACCCCACTCCCATTCCCGTGCTCCTGTCTCCCCCATTCCCACTGCCCTGCTCTTGTCCCTCCCGTTCCCATCTCCTTCCTGCTCCTGTCCCCAAAACTCCCATCCCCTTCTCCTGTCCCCTCCATCCTGTTCCCAGTGTTGGGTTCCCAGCTGCAATCCCTCCAAAACCCCTCCTGCCCACACCAGCTGCATTCCAGGACGTGTCCCTCCTGTACCCAGCTGTGTCTGTCTCCCATCCAGATGTTCCTGCCTTCCCCACCTGGCTGTCCCCAGCCCCAGGGGTCCCAGCAGGTGACCAGCAGCCCTGGGAAGATCCTTGCCAAAGGATCCTCCGGGGATGGGAGCGATTCCAGGACGGGGCAGCCATGGCTTTTGGGGGCAACCTGTGCCAGGAATCCCTTCCCAACATCCCATCTAACCCTGCCCTCCTTCAGTTTAAGGCCTGCAGGAAAAACAACCTCAGTGCTGGTGCCACGTTTCCATGTGAAAGCCGGAGGTGCTCAAATCCCTGAGGAAGCACAGGCTCCATCCCGGCACCCCCTGAGCTCCTGTGGGCACCATCCTGCCCGCAACAGCCCCCCCAGGGCCTGTTCCCCACCCTGACACCCCTCAGGGAAGGGGTCTCTGCTCTCTAGCACCGTGTGGAGCAGCTGATCCCAAGGAGTTGGCTCCGAGCTTTGGGCACACACGGCTTCGGTGGGAGAACGGCGCCGGTGTCCTGCGTCCCAGCAGTGCTTGGGATCTGCCAGATCCCACCCCCCCCACCTGTGTAATTTTTTAACAACAATAATTATGTTTTCAAAATGAACTGTGTGTGTCCTGCCTGGATAAAACCAGCTTAGGTCAGGAACTCCGATCTTTTCGAGGAATATCGTTTTCCCAGATTTCAGCTTCTGCTTCTCCGTAACATTAAATTCTGTTGCCTTCGGCCTCATAAAAAAAACAAAACCCAAAAGGCTTCAAACTGCAATGGCAGCAGAACGCTCAGCTTTGTGAGAAGTAGCTGCCCCAGCAGACAACTAAAAGGCAGCCTGATGATTTTTTTTTTCCCCTCCTAATCCACTCGGACCTCTGGTGTTGAACTGCAGCTTTTCCAGTGCCTCGCTTTGGAAAACTCGGTTTTAACGGGATGTCAGGACAGAGTCTATTCAGTGGCTGGTTGGTTAGGCAGGACTCAGTGGCTGAGGGAACACTGAGCTTTACTCTGAGCTTTACTCTGTCTGTTCTGCTCCCAGGACCATCATCCCCACCCGCAGCCGTGGGGCACATCCCGGTGCTTCCCACACGGAGCTGGCACGGCCAGGACACCCCTCCCAGCGCCCTCCCTGCTCGCTGGTGGCACTGGGGACCTTCTGGTGGCTCCCACCCCTGGGTGACACGTCCCCCCCCCTCCCCCTCCAGTCCAGGGAAGCCCGGGATTCACACCTACCCTTCTTCCGAACGACTTCCTCCGACTCCGGCTTGCGGCTGACGGACACGACCTTCATCACCAGGTGGTTCCCCCCTTGCCGGATCAGGGACACCACCTGCTTGTGCCCCACCTTCACCACGTTCACACCATTCACCTGGGGCAGAGCAGAGACAGAGTAAGAGCTGCCTGCTGGGAAAACTGAGGGGTGCTATCCCCCCCCCCAAAATGCATTATTTTGCATCTCTTCCTGTGTGTTTTTTTTTTTTTTACAGCACAGGGCTCATGGAAGTCACCAGCCAGAGGCTGCAGCCTTCTGGAGGAGATGGACAGCTGGGCTGCAAAGGCAGATCAGCTAAAAAATGGGTGTTTCCCAGTTTTTCCTGGGCACTAATTCATCCCTGGAAGTGTCCAAGGCCAGGTTAGACGGGCCTTGGAGCAACCTGGGCCAGTGGAAGGTGTCCCTGCCCACGGCAGGGCTTAAGGTCCTTCCAACCCAAACCATTCCATGATGCCCATGAGGCTCCTGGATCTGCAGGACCTGAGCTGTGCCTCAGGTGTGCCAGAGGTGCTGGAAGGGCGACTGATCCAACAGCTCTGAGGCACCAACCCAAAAATAACCTGGAAAAGGCAACCTCAGCACCGGGGCATCCACTGAGGAGCCACAACAGGGGACAGGACAAGAGGAGACAGGCCCAAGCTGGGCCAGGGGAAGGTCAGGCTGGATACTGGGAAAATTCCTTCCTGGAAAGGGCTGTCCAGGGCAGGTTGGAGTCCCCAGCCCTGGGGGGATTTAAAAACCCGGTGGATGTGGCACTTGGGGACACAGTGGTGGCCTTGGCAGTGCTGGGGGACAGCTGGACTTGGTCTCAGAGGGCTTTTCCACCCTCAGTGTTTCCATGATTCCATGAACACAGGGGTCTCACAGACCCTCACTCTGGGTAACATTTTGGTGCTGAACTAAATTGTGAAATGGATCCTCCCTGTTTTCAGAGCTGCAAAGCTTTGGAAAGAATCCTTTTACTCCAAATATCCACTCATTCCATCGATCTAATTTTGTTCATAATTGATTCCATAACGATTCAGTTTTCACAAAAACACGTGTTTTCCTCAGAATATTTGACTCTGATCAAATTACCAACCTCCTCTGGTGAAATCGGCTCTTCGTCTTGGGAGTTTTTTTTTTTTTGGACAAATAGGGTGGAATGGATTGAATCCCAGAGCGTGGTTATCCTGCATATCCTCCTCCCAAATGATCCCAAATTTCCTTTATGAAGTTCTCTGCTGGCAACTGCATCCTGCTTTTTAACCCTTCATGCACTGCCTACAAGCACCTGACTGCTTAGTTTTGTTGCCAGCAAGTGATTTCAGCCTCACAGGTTGGGAAGCAACTGGCTCATCCCTCTGCCTCTTCCCAAATCCAGTGCTCCGCCAGTCCTGGCACTGCCCCAGCATCACACAGCTGAAAACTGCAAGTACTGGAAAACCACCACCCAGAAAATGCTCAGAGCTTCGGTTACTGATGGCCTGGGAAGGGTTTTGCCACCCGCATGGGACACGGGAATATCACCCTGCTCCTTCCCAGGGAACAGACATGGAACAGCCCACTGCTTCCAGCTCTTATCATGGAATTCCAGAATGGTTTGGGTGTGAAGGGGGACCTTAAAGCCCATCCAGTTCCAAACCCTGCCATGGGCATTCCCCTATCCCAGGAATGAGACCTTGCAGAAAGCAGGTAAGAAAAGCAGCCAAAAAGCTGGAATGACACAGGAGGTCAGGGATGGATTATTATCCAGGAGAGCTGATCACAGGGGAGACCTGTCAGGCAGCTGTTTGGTCTGACCAGAATCCCAGGATCCCAGAGATTGGAAAAGCCCTCCCAGCCCATGGATCCCCCCTGTGCCCCATCCCCACCTTGTCCCCCAGCCCAGAGCACTGAGTGCCACGGCCAGGCCTGCCTGGGACACCTCCAGGCCTGGGCACTCCAAACCTCCCTGGGCAGCCCCTGCCAAGGCCTCACCACCCTTGCCAGCAACAAATTCCTCCTCAGGGCCAA
>NW_020956765.1:65705-68589 GCF_003031625.1 Empidonax traillii | reverse complement strand
TTGATGCTGAGCTCTCTAAGTCGTGGGTTCGGTACACAGGAGCAATCAAAGCTGTCAGGGAAGGGGTGGAAAGGGAGGTGGGGCGTGTCATTCTGGGGCTCTTCTGGGAGCTGCTCTGGTTCAGCATCTCCAGCAGGGAGAGATGGAACTGCAGCAGGACCAGGAAAGGGCAATTAAAATGGTCAAGGGGATGGATGGAGCAACTTCCCTACGGAGACAGGCTGGAAGTATCAACCACTGGAACAAGATTCCCAGGGCAGGGGGGGAGTCACCAGTCCTGGAGGGACCGAAAAGCTCTGTGGATGTGGCACTTGGGGACATGGGTCAGTGGTGGCCTTGGCCATTGGACTCCATGGTCCTAAGGAATCTTTTCCAGCCTCGGTGACCCTGTGATTCCATGACTGTCTGCTTTGGAGAAGGGAAGGCTCAGGGAGGTGGCATGGCCGAGGTTTACAGACCCCACCAATGCCATGGGGGTGGTTCTGTAACCCCCAAACCTCACAGCCAGAGGAGCTGGAGGCCGTGGGAGCCACGGAGAGGAACAGCACTGGCAGGCTCAGAGAGGGATGGGGTGAATTCCCAGAGAGCAGGTCCATGCACAGACTGCAACGGGACCGAGCAGGGACATCCCTGCTGATGTCATCAGTGCCAGGACATTGGAAGCTGGAAGGGACAAGGGCAATGGGCCACCTGGAATGGCCAGGAAATGTGATCTCCTTGAGTAATCTCCTTAATTAATTACAATTCATCTTGTAATGCCACTGTCACGGAGGGGGAACTGGGCTAACTGACCATCATCTGCTCCCCTGGGACATTTCCCACTCAGTCTGATCCCTCCCAGCTGACAAGGATGTCATGGGAGACAAAGCCCCCCTTCTGCTGACCACGATTCAGTTGCTGTTCTCAATCCCAGAATCCCAGGATCCCTGAGGTTGGAAAAGCCCTCCCAGCCCATGGATCCCCCCTGTGCCCCATCCCCACCTTGTCCCCCAGCCCAGAGCACTGAGTGCCACGGCCAGGCCTGCCTGGGACACCTCCAGGCCTGGGCACTCCAAACCTCCCTGGGCAGCCCCTTGCCAGCAACAAATTCTTCAATGCTCCTTTTCCAGCCTGAGCTCTTTTTTTTTGGCACAGATTTGTAGGTGCTGGATGAGTTTTAGGAATTCTGAGTCCTATGAGCCCCTCTGCTCTGGAGCCAGGCTGGGACAGCTGGGGGGGAGAAAAGAAGGATCCAGGGAGACCTGAGAGCCCCTTGCAGGGCCTAAAGGGGCTCCAGGAGAGCTGGAGAGGGACTGGGGACAAGGGATGGAGGGACAGGACACAGGGAATGAATGGCTTCCCAGTGCCAGAGGGCAGGGAGAGATGGGAGATTGGGAAGGAATTGCTGGCTGGGAGGGTGGGGAAGGGCTGGACTGGATTTCCCAGAGAAGCTGTGGCTGCCCCTGGATCCCTGGAAGTGTCCAAGGCCAGGTTGGAGCAATCTGGGCCAGTGGAAGGTGTCCCTGCCCGTGGGAGGGGGTGGAATGGGATGGGCTTTAAGGTCCCTCCAACCCAAACCATCCTGGAATTCCATGTGGCATCTTGTCCGTGTCCTCATTCCATGTCTGTACAGAGAAGTCTGGCCTGACAATGAAGCACCTGAACCCCAAATTCCCAGGAATAAGAAGTTCCTTGGAGGAAAGGAAGCTCTGACACCTGAATTAAGCTTGTCCTGCTCCAGAGATCCCTTCTGGCCAAACACCAGGACGGGGCCACCAGCCGGGATAAACCCAGACTGTGGCACAACTCGGGGGCTTTGGGGGTCAATCCTCCCCAACAGGAAGAGAACAGAGTGTTCTGGAATGCCAATCTCAACATTCCAGCCTGGAGAGAGGCTGCAGGATTATCCAGATCCCAAGGTGCTCCTGCTGAGAACCTGCAGACTGGTGATGGAATTCCATCACCACCCTCCGGAGTTCCGTCCCTCCCTGGCTGTCCAAGGTGGATTCCTTGAGCCTCAAACCCTTTTCCAGCTCCTGACTCATTCCAGGAGCCCTTCAGAATCCTGTCTGGCAACACCAGATCACAAAGGGAGGGTTGAACCATCCTCCAACGCCCCAACCAGATGGGAAGTTCATGGAGCTCTGGAAGTTTGTCCTGCACACGCACACGAAGGATCTGCCACATCCCACACAGCCAAGCACGGATAACACGGCAGAAACCCATGTCCCTTGCTGAATTCCCTTTTCCCAGGGTAATTCCCAACCCTCTAACCTACATTCCCTGGCACAGTTTGAGGCTGTTTCCCCTTGTCCTGTCCCTGTTCCCTGGGAGCAGAGCCCGACCCCCTCCCAGCTCCCCCCTCCTGGCAGGGGGTTGTGCAAAGCAAAGGTCTCCCCAGCCTTAATTCCATTTATTTGTACCTAAATCCCCGAGTTATCCAGGAATCCAAAACCTCCTCCATGATTCCATGGAGCCCAGCAGCAGGTGCATCTCCAGCTTCCACGGAAACCCCCGGGATATTAATTGTATTTCCCATCTCTGATTCTTCGTTGGTTTAATTAATTGCCTCGTTATTGACACTTGAATTTCCTCAATCACCCATTTCATTCCCTCCAGAATATCAGGATAACAACAGTCCCTTCCACCAAGCCTTTGGAATGGCAGGGATGAGCACGATTCCCAGGCACCACCAGCAGACAGACCCTCAGCGAGGCTCTTGTAGATACTTTGGGATCTGTTATTCAAGCCTGTTAATTTGGGGCTGTTTATTTTTAGCAAATACTATCTCACTTTCTCCTTGGTTACAGCTGGGAAACTTTCTGTTCCAAGCACATCATATGGAGAGATACATCCTCCTGATTTGTTCCAAACTCAGAGCAGAACATTTCTGCCTTTTTCTTTT
>NW_020956765.1:59966-65366 GCF_003031625.1 Empidonax traillii | reverse complement strand
GCAAATACTATCTCACTTTCTCCTTGGTTACAGCTGGGAAACTTTCTGTTCCAAGCACATCATATGGAGAGATACATCCTCCTGATTTGTTCCAAACTCAGAGCAGAACATTTCTGCCTTTTTCTTTTTTTTTTTTTTTTTTTTTTTTTTTTTTTTTCACCAGAATATACAATTTTATCATTTGCATATGGAAATGGAGCTCGACCAGCCCCCTTTTTTTTTTTTCTTTCCATCTCCTAATGCTCTAAAATTTCTTATTATCTTTACATATTGGCCTTTGATATTTCCTTTGGCTCCTCTTACCAACCTCCCACACACTCGAGCTCAAATTATCCGCATTTCCTTCTCCTTTCCTCGCTAACCTTTTCAGTAAGGAGCGATCTGGAATTCTCCGCTTCTCCTTTCGTTCCCACACTCCGGAGGGCGAAGTCCTGCCCAGGAGAATTTCCCCCTCCCCGGATTTTTGGACTCCCATTTAGCAGCACGTCCTCAAAAAACCTTCAGATCTCAACAACTGGAACCGTGGGATGGTTTGGGGTGGGAGTGACATGGAAGACCATCCTGTTGCAACTCCACGGACACCTTCCAGCAGCCCAGGGAGTTCCATCCTGGCCTTGGACACTTCCAGGGATCCAGGGGCAGCCACAGATGCTCTGGGAATTCCAGTCCAGCCCCTCCCCACCCTTCCCAATATCCCATCTATCCCTGCCCTCTGGCACTGGGAAGCCATTCCCTGTGTCCTGTCCCTCCAGGCCTTGTCCCCAGTCCCTCTCCAGCTCTCCTGGAGCCCCTTTAGGCCCTGCAAGGGGCTCTCAGGTCTCCCTGGAGCCTTTTCTTCTCCAGGTGAATCCCCCCAGCTCTCCCAGCCTGGCTCCAGAGGAGATATTCAAATGAATCCAAATTCCAACAAATATTACATTGCATTATCTCGCAGCAGCAACATGTGAGGAGAGGCAGATGAGACTCCCAGGACACATTCCCTGTGGGACTGACTGTGGCCAGAGCAGGTTTTCTCCTCACCCACAAGGAATCCACAACAAAATCACGGGATCACACAGCCCTTGAGGTTGGAAAACACCTTTAAGATCATCAACCACCAACCCCCACCACGTCCATGTCCCCAGGTGCCACATCCATATCTTTTTTTGAACATTTCCAGGGATGGTGACTCCCCCACTGCCCTGGGCAACCCTTTCCAATGCTTTCCAACCTTTTCCACAAAGAAATATTTCCTGATATCCAACCTAACCCTCCCCTGGTGGTGTTTGGGTTGCCCCAGAAGCTTCTCACTGCTCTGAGATCCCCAGCTCGATAATAATTCCCATTTCCTTTAACAAAAGCTTTTGGACAGCTGTGTCCTCCAGTCCTAAACAGTGAAAACAGGCACATTTATGTCACTGAAATTTATATCCACAGGTTTATACCCCTATGTTATCCCAACTCCTGGGGGCACATCCAAACATGATCCATGGGATATTGGGATGTCCAGCATGGAAGTGAACACACAAAGGCTGTTGTTTCCTCACTGGCTCCTCCAGGATGAAAATCCAGGATTTAAACCCTGACAGGCTCAAGGGAAGACACAAGGCTGGACACGTGGACCGCGCTCTGGAATCCTGGTTGGACTTGTAAAAAAATCCCACAGGTTGACAGGTCTAATCTAGTCCTGAACTGGGCAGTTCCCCCATCCCACTGTCTGCAGGTGAGCAGGAATGGCCTGATGGTGGAACTATTGGCATGTTTTTCATGGAATCACGGAATCACTGAGGTTGGAAAAGTGCTCTGAGATCGAGTCCAACTCACACTGCCAAGGCCACCAGTGCCCCCTGTCCCCAAGTGCCACATCCACAGGGATTGGAAATCCCTCCAGGGATGGGGAATCCCAAAGGCGATGGGGGGATCCTCCTGATCCACACCTGGAGAGCTGCTGGCAGCTCCATCACGTGGGGGATACTGGATCCCTGCTGATCCACACCTGGAGGACTGGGGAGGCCCCCCTGGAATCCTGGGGGAAGTTCTGGGCCCTCAGCCAGGAGAGCCATGGAGGGGCTGGAGCGTGTGCAGGGCAGGGAAGGGAGCTGGGAAGGGTGTGGAGAACTCCTGAGGGAGCTGGGGGGGCTCATCCTGGAGAAAAGGAGGCTCAGGGGGGACCTTCTGGCTCTGCAAGTCCCTGCCAGGAGGGGGGAGCTGGGAGGGGGTCGGGCTCTGCTCCCAGGGAACAGGGACAGGACAAGGGGAAACGGCCTCCAGCTGTGCCAGGGGAGGCTCAGGTTGGCCCTGAGGAGGAATTTGTTGCTGGCAAGGGTGGTGAGGCCTTGGCAGGGGCTGCCCAGGGAGGTTTGGAGTGCCCAGCTCTGGAGGTGTCCCAGGCAGGCCTGGCCGTGGCACTCAGTGCTCTGGGCTGGGGGACAAGGTGGGGATGGGGCACAGGGGGGATCCATGGGCTGGGAGGGATTTTCCAACCTCAGGGATCCTGGGATTCTGAGGAATGTGGTGACAGGCACATGGGAGCAGCTCCAGCACTCAGGACAGCAGCAGGAAGGGCAAAGCCCGGCTGGAGCAAAGACTGAGAACAGACT
This sequence comes from Empidonax traillii, assembly GCF_003031625.1. Lineage (NCBI taxonomy): Eukaryota > Metazoa > Chordata > Aves > Passeriformes > Tyrannidae > Empidonax > Empidonax traillii. The sequence goes on along the minus strand of NW_020956765.1, from coordinate 62,787 downwards.
TTAGGCAGAACAAGGATATTTTTAGTGTCACAGTGGCACCAAAAGGAAGTTCAGGGAAAATGCGACTCTGCAGATGAAAAATCAGCCGTGGAGAAGTTAAGACAGGACCAAAGTCAGGCTTAACTTGGCTTTTTGTCTCAGTGTTCATGGGCAAAGCGACCTCCCAGAGCTTGGAGGGCAGCGCACAACGTCACGTGAGCCAGAGGGAAGCAACAGGTCAGGGAATTCTTGGAAGAGCTGCTGCCTCCTTTGGAGGAATCCAGAGGAGGCCCCAGAACTGTTCCCAGGGCTGGATCCCTCTGCTCTGGAGCCAGGCTGGGACAGCTTGGGGGGATCACCTGGAGAAGAGAAGGATCCAGGGAGACCTGAGAGCAATGAGGGGGGATCTCTCCAGGTAATCCCTGCTCTGCATTCCAGACCCCTGGGATGAGTCTCCCTCCCTGCTCTGTGTTCCAGGTCCCTGGGATGATTCCGTGGGGAGATCTCTCCCTGTGAGCCTGTGGTCCAACTGCTGCCTTCAGGGGTGTGGGACTCCTCCTGGAATGCCAGGAACAGCATCCCGGGATGGTGCCAGACCTCCTCAGGTGCTGGGAGAGGACCAAACACAGGAAGACCTTGGGAAGCTACTGGAGAGACTGGGAGGACTGGGAACTTGTTATTGGAGTGACCAGACTGGTTTAAGGGTCGGTCACTGGTGGTCAGGCTGGAGCAGCCAGCAGGGAACTGGTCTGTGTTGGTGCCAGAGAGATCTGGGAACTGGAGACAGGACTGCACAGACTGAGGGTCCATGACCTGGGGGATCCAGGTGTGGGTCAGATCCCACTCCAGGTGGTCCATCCAGCCCCTTTCCTGTCCCCACCAGTTGGGCTCCAGGATCCAGGCAGTGTCCTGCCACTGGTCCCTGCAGGAAGGAGCCATTTGTGGTTCCAGTCTCTCACACAGAGACTGTCCCTGTCACCAAACACTTCCCAACCTGGAAACGCCTCTCAGGGCTTCCCACCTGGCCTGGAATGCAGACAAGGGGTGACCTGGAGAGATCCTGTCCCACTGACTCATCCCAAGGGTCTGGAATGCTGACCAGGGGGCTGACCCACTTCTTCACTGGGATTTGCCCACTCCAGTGTGGAAGCACCTGACACCTTCCCCTCTGTCCAGCACTGACCTCCAGGACTAAGAAACCCTCAAAGCTAAAAGAACAAAGATCCATTTCGCCTTTGTTTAATTATTATTTAATTAATTCTTTCATTCAATCTCTAAGGGACGGTCTCAGGTTAGAAATGAGGCCTCAAACTTCCAAACTCCCCCCCCCCCCATCATTTTCCATCTAAATGGAAACATCTCCCTAATCCAAACGCCTGGGAAGGTCAGGGAGGGCATTCCCAGAGAGCTGCAGGAGGTTTCAGGGCTCCATCCCGCCATCTCCCTTTTGGAATCTCCCCCTTGGAACGTGGCTCTCCACTGCGGCAGAGCTGCTGTGCTCATTCTGAAGCCACCTCCAGCTTCCCTTCCCGGGAAACCACTCACGCTTGGCAGCCACGGGGGTGGTCAGCTCCTCTTGCTGCTCCAGAGGGAAGGAGAGCCAGGAAACACAGCTATTCTGCAGCTGAACATCCATCTGGGAGCGAGGGGAGAGGGGAGAGGTTCTCCCACCGACCAGCTCCCCGTGTGGCTTCATGTGCGTCCGAGATTCCTGAATTCCCTGCTTTGTGGCATTTCCAAAATGTCTGAGCAGGAAAAGGGATCAGCTCTGGGAGGGTTGGTAGGTTTGGGATCCTTGATCCTGCAGCCTTCCCATTAACTATACATTCCATGCCCGTGAGGAAAAAAGGATTGCCAGGAAGATCCCAAGGAGCCCTGGGGGGAGCTGGGGGCTCCTCAGCCACCTCCCTGGAACGGGGCTGACAAATATCCATGGAAAAGAGCCTTTTAAAAATATATATTTAGGCTGGAAAATCCCTCTGAGCCCCATGGAGTCCAACCATCCCCAGCACTGCAAAGACCACCAGTGTCCCCAGGTGCCACATCCACGGGGCTTTGGAATTCCTCCAGGGATGGATGGGGACTCCCCCCCTGCCCTGGGCAGCTGTGCCAGGGCTGGACAGCCCTTTCCAGGAAGGAATTTTTCCCAGTATCCAGTTTTCAGCACAACCTTCAGACCCCCAAGCAAATCACTGGAGCTGAGCTGACCAAGCACTGATGCCCACCAGCGCCAGCAGTGCTGTGAGACCAGTTCAGCTTTATTCCCAAAATCCCACTCATATCACTCCTTTTCCATTGGGAAGCCATTCCCTGTGTCCTGTCCCTCCAGGCCTTGTCCCCAGTCCCTCTCCAGCTCTCCTGGAGCCCCTTTAGGCCCTGCAAGGGGCTCTCAGGCCTCCCTGGACCCTTCTCTTCTCCAGGTGATCCCCCCCAGCTGTCCCAGCCTGGCTCCAGAGCAGAGGGATCCAGCCCTGGGAGCAGCTCCGGGGCCTCCTCTGGACTCTCTCCAGCAGCTCCACGTCCTTGTGCTGCTGTTCCCAGGGCTGGGGCAGCTCTGCAGGGGGGTCTCACTTGAAGGGGCAGAGGGGGTTCTGGGCTGGCTCATGCCCAGCCTCACCCACCAACACCCCAAATCCTTCTCCTCAGGTCCCCCCCCCCCAGGCTGTGCCAATCCATGGTCACTCCACAGACTCCACATCCACCTGGCCTCATCCCAGCAACGCTCCCTTGGAACGGGCAGGACCTGTCCCACATCCCCTCCTGCCCCATCACTGCACACCTTTGTTGGAAACCCCCAAAATCTCTGGGATCCTTTGGAACCAGAACACGGAACAGACCAACA
>NW_020956765.1:54584-59556 GCF_003031625.1 Empidonax traillii | reverse complement strand
TGTGCCAATCCATGGTCACTCCACAGACTCCACATCCACCTGGCCTCATCCCAGCAACGCTCCCTTGGAACGGGCAGGACCTGTCCCACATCCCCTCCTGCCCCATCACTGCACACCTTTGTTGGAAACCCCCAAAATCTCTGGGATCCTTTGGAACCAGAACACGGAACAGACCAACAGAGCGACCAACACCTGGACCATTCTTTGGCTGCCTCACTGGAAGAGCCTCCTCTGTGGCTCTCAGAAACCCAGACTTGGCCTGTTCACAGCACACCCACCTGGCTCAGGACACTCCTGTCACCTGCAGGCCCCACAGCAACATCTCCTAGAGGTTCCTTCAAGCACAGCCCCCAAAGCATCAATTAATGAATGTTCTCTCTTCAGAACCACTCCTCAAACCGAGCAGGCGGGCCCTGGAGGATGTTGTGGTCGCACTCACCTCGATCAGAAAGTCCCCCGTGCGCAGCCCCGCTCTCCAAGCGACTCCTTCCACGTCCACTGATTCCAGGTACTGGAGCGCTGGGAAGGCCGGGGTGGGGGTGAACTCCTCGATCGGGGTTTCAGCTGCAAGACACAAAGGGAGGGAGGGGTTGAGGGGATGGCCGAAAACGTCCCCGTCCCCGTGTGTCGGTTCAGACACACCCCTTGCCCGAGGCTCAGTGGGACAGCAGTGCCCACATTCCATTCACAGCCAGGGAATCAGGAGGGCTGGAAAAGCCCATGAGTCCATCGGGATCGAGTCCAACCATCCCCAGCACTGCCAAGACCACCACTGACCGTGTCCCCAAGTGCCACATCCACAGGGATTTGAAATCCCTCCAGGGGTGGGGACTCCACCTCTGCTCTGGGCAGCTGTGCCAGGGCTGGACAGCCCTTTCCAGGAAGGAATTCCCCAATATCCAACCTGCCCCTCCCCTGGCACAGCTTGAGGCCGTTTCCCCTTGTCCTGTCCCTGTTCCCTGGGAGCAGAGCCCGACCCTCCCCGGCTCTCCCCTCCTGGCAGGGACTTGCAGAGCCAGAAGGTCCCCCCTGAGCCTGCTTTGTGCTGGACCATCAGGCCTAGACAAGTTCTCATGACCCTAAATTATCCCAAAAATGCATTTTAAGAGCTGTGTCAACCCCTCTGATGAATCACAGAGCCCATGGTTGGCCTTGGAGTGCATCTCCTTCGATGTCAGGTCACTCCAGCCGACGTCACCCCCATTCTCCTCCGTTTCAGTGTCAGCAGACACTGACTTCACACAGATAAAGACAATTCCTCCTTTATTCTTTATTTACATATTTTAGGTAAGATTTTTTCCACTCCATGGACCAGCACCACACCAAGACCAACATCTCCTGACAGGATGTTAAATCTGCTGAGCGATCTCAGATGCTTTTCACCAACAGCTTTCCACGACTTCTCCCTTCCCCGGGAGCCAAGCGGCAAAGAGCTGACGAGCCACCCTCCCTATTTTTGGAAATGCCAATGGAATGTTCGATTCCTTCAGGACCTCCCCGGTGACAAATCCAACCCTCTGGCTCAGTGCTGACCAGCAAGTTCTCGGAATACTCCGGAGTTCAAAGGACCGCCAAGGTTTGGGGCAGAATTAAGCGCCCGTCGGGCCTGAGTGGAGAAGAGTGTGAGGGTGTGAGGTGAGAAAGACCCGGAGGGTTGAAAATGAGACTCAAACTGGCTGTGAAAGTCGAGTCAATAATTTACATAATGCTAATGAGACAGATGGTCCCTGTGGAAAAGCAGCACGAGGCGGGACCCGCGCTCTGCCCTCCCGGATCACACGCGCCCCAATCAAGCCACGGAAATGTTGAGTCAAGCCCTGCTCCCGGGGGAGGGTGGGGTTGGACAGATGACAATTTAATTGGTTTCCCAGCCAGGAGAAGGAGCCTGATGTGAGCAAACTGTGTTATCACACACTGGCTGTTCCCCCCCCCTCCACACACACACAATCCCGCTGCGTTTCCCAATGGAAAAATCCTAAATCAAAACCCTAAAATCCTGCAGCAGTCACCTGAGGGGTAGTTCAAGGATGCTCTTGGGATTCATAGAACCCCAGATTGGTTTGGGTGAAGGGGACCTTAAAGCCCATCCAGTCCCACTCCCTGCCATGGGCAGGGACACCTTCCACTGGTCCAGGTTGCTCCAAGCCCCGTCCAACCTGGCCTGGGACACTCCCAGGGATCCAGGGGCAGCCACAGCTTCTCTGAGCAAGGATGTAACCCAAGATATCAACTGTCAGGGAATACAGATGAAGTCAAGGGAGCAAATCCCAGCTCCCAGCCTGCTCTGTCAGCGTTATCCACGTGGCACTCCAGGCACAGCGCTTCCCGTGGGCTGGGAGCCTGAAGGCAGCAGCGAGTGCACGTCGTGATACACGAGCTGGGAAGTGTCACCAGGGCCTCAAAGGCTCAGCAAACAAGAAAATGAATCCTGATTTAAGAGCTGCATCCTCGTGGAACAAATTCCAGGAGCGTGGTTTAATCCAGGAAGGGGACACAGGGGAGGCAGAGTGGGTGGCACTGCCTGGAGTCCCCAGGACTTGGTCACAGGGACTCAAAATGAACTCAAACTCCTTTTCCATGGAGAGCAGGAGGTCTGGAAGGCTGAGTGCTCCTGGTGTCCTCAACATCCACAGCAGGGGATGGAGGAACTGTGACCCAGAATCATGGAATCATGGAATGGTTCCTCAAGGCCCATCCAACGCCACCCAAAGATTTTTGCCAATGCCAGTGACTTTAAACCTCAGGAAGCAGAATTTGCACCTCTTGAGGAGCCACCACAGCTCTGGTTGTGCAAGTTGGACGCTTCCTGGCCTTAAAAACACCTCAGTCTGGAATGTCCCACTGGAGGAATTCCAGCTCCAGCTGTGGGAGAAGACCTGGCAGAGCCCTGGGGCAACAAACCCCATCCCAGAGGCACCAAAATCCATCCTGGAGGCACCAAACCTCATCCTGGGGGGCACAAAATCCCATCCCAGGGGAACCAAACCTCCTCTTGGAGGCACCAAACCCCACCCTGGAGGCACCAAACCCCCTGTTGGGAACAGGGTGGATAATGTGGATATTTTAGTTACTCCTGATCAGGGTCTGCACAGTCGAGGCCTTTTCTGCTCCTCACCCCCATTCCTCGGGGCAGGTAATTAAGATCATCTCCTGAGTGTTGAAATTCCCAAGGCTCCTATAAAAGAGTGTCATAATCCAAATTCCAGGCTCTGCTGGGCCTTGTTCCCAGTTTTCCATGAGATCTCCACAAGGATCACATCACCCTTAACAGAGATGACCCAAAAACCCCCTGTCCCAACTCCTGCCCTTCCTGAGGGTCACCAAGTGTCCCAGAACTCCTCTGCACAAGAACCAAGGTCTGGAAACCATCAGTGAGCTCTTCATGTCCATGATGATCCCAGTGTTGCATCCCAAAATCTTGCTGGAGGGCCTGGGGACAACCAACATTCCCACTTCCCAGAGCGGCAGGAAGATCCTTGAGCTCTGACTGTACCCAGTCCCCCCAAAGTTAGGAAGAGGCTCCTGAGGTTCTCACAGGACAGGAAAGGCCTAAACCACCCTCAAAGGATGCACTAATCCCACAGATCCCTGCAAGTGCCGAGCCCTTACGGAATTCCCTGAGGGATCCAAATGTCTGGGATCCCAGTGGCTCTGGCTGCTCCTCACACAGGGATGAAAACCCAACACCTGAGGCTGAACAGCAAACAGGAACGTTCCTGGGAGGAATCACAGGAATCATGGAATCACTGAGGTTGGAAAAGCCTCCAAGCCATCAAGTCCAACTGCTCCCCAAGGCCACCACTGCCCCGTGTCCCCAGGTGCCACATCCACAGGGCTTGGAAATCTCCAGGGAAGGGGGAACTCCAAACCTCCCTGGGCAGCTGTGCCAGGGCTGGACAGTCCTTTCCAGGAAGGAATTCCCCCAATATCCAATCTGCCCCTCCCCTGGCACAGCTTGAGGCCGTTTCCCCTTGTCCTGTCCCTGTTCCCTGGGAGCAGAGCCCGACCCCCCCCGGCTCCCCCCTCCTGGCAGGGACTTGCAGAGCCAGAAGGTCCCCCCTGAGCCTCCTTTTCTCCAGGATGAGCCCCCCCAGCTTCCTCAGGAGTTCTCCAGACCCTTCCCAGCTCCCTCAGCTGCTCCTCTTTGGAATTGTGCTCCGAGGTGGGAGCAGCACTGGGCACAGGAGGGGCACTGAGGGGAGGAGGGCAATATGGGGGTCTTGGGGCCATGAGGAGCCCATGGATAAACCTGGACAATGGGTGTGGATCCCGTGCTGAGGCAGATGCAGGTGAAGCACCTGCCTGGGGAGAGGAGGGTGATAAAAGATTGATGTTTTGGGACGTATCAGGAGCCCTGCAGTGGATCAGCACGGAGCCTCCTTCCCACGGGATCAGCTGCATCAGGAGACGCACAAACCACAAGACGAAAGAACCTTGGAACTGGGGGAATAACGTGGTTCTCCCCAGACAAACAGACAAAAGCTCTGCCCTCAAGCAAAGTCTCGGAGCCATTTCCTTTTCCCTTCTTTAAAATACATTGTTCTTATTAACGATGATATCCTTGTTACCCATAAAATCATAGAATCCCAGAATGATTTGGTTTGGAAGGGATACTAAAGCCCATCCAGTCCCACCCCCTGCCATGGGAAGGGACACTTTCCACTCTCTCAGGTTGCTCCAAGCCCCATCCAGCTTGGCCTTGGACACTTCCACAGGTGGGATCTACTCCTTCCTTAGAGCGTAAATTCCCAAGTCAGGTGCTCCCTGTGCCTCTGCTCCCACGAAAACCCACCACAAGCTGATGCCAACAGGCACTGACTGGCCTGGGATTGCTATTCCTGTGTCCAGGAATGGGCAGAGTGGATTTGGAGGAGGTATGTGAGGAGCAGTCACTGTAACACCCCCTGCTCCCAGGATGGCCTCAGTTTAGGAATATTTAAGAATTAAATTACCAGGGAGACAGTGCCTGATG
>NW_020956765.1:33061-54160 GCF_003031625.1 Empidonax traillii | reverse complement strand
ACAAGCTGATGCCAACAGGCACTGACTGGCCTGGGATTGCTATTCCTGTGTCCAGGAATGGGCAGAGTGGATTTGGAGGAGGTATGTGAGGAGCAGTCACTGTAACACCCCCTGCTCCCAGGATGGCCTCAGTTTAGGAATATTTAAGAATTAAATTACCAGGGAGACAGTGCCTGATGGGTTGGCTGGGAAGAGGGAGATGCTCCAGTCTAGGTATGGAAGGTGTTGACTGGTGAGCTCAGGATCCCAGGATAACTGAGGTTGGAAAAGCCCTCCCAGCCCATGGATCCCCCCTGTGCCCCATCCCCACCCTGTCCCCCAGCCCAGAGCACTGAGTGCCACGGCCAGGCCTGCCTGGGACACCTCCAGGCCTGGGCACTCCAAACCTCCCTGGGCAGCCCCTGCCAAGGCCTCACCACCCTTGCCAGCAACAAATTCCTCCTCAGGGCCAACCTGAGCCTGCTGTAAGCCAAGAAATGTCTCTCAGCACCTCGAGCAGGTCCATGATGAGCATGTGAAAGGCTGGGACCTTTCTGGGCCAAGAGATGGAGAAGTGAATCCTCCCATTTGTTCCACAGGATTCCTTAATCATGAAATCCCAGGATGGTTTGGGTGGGAAGGGACCTTAAAGCCCATCCAGTGCCACCCCTGCCATGGGCAGGGACACCTCCCACCAGCCCAGGTTGCTCCAACCTGGCCTTGGACACTTCCAGGGATCCAGGGGCAGCCACAGCTCCTCTGGGCATTCCCAGGCAACGGCTGCAGGGATCCCCCAGGTCCAAATGCTGCAGCTCATTCCCTGCAGAGACCAGGATGGCATAAAATCAGCTCTGTCCAAAGCCTCAGCTGGTCTGAGTGGGATGTCACCTCCTCCAGAACCAGGAGATGGGACAGGTTGGGCAGGGCTGGCTCTCCAGGATGGTGCAGAGCCTTCTCCCTGGAGGTGTTCACAGGGACAAATTTGGGCTGGGGCAGGAATGAACCCTCAGCAGGACTGAGAGAAGCAAGGAAAGATTTTCACACCCTCCCTGCAGCACGAAGAGCAGATTCCTTTGAGGATCATCCAGCTGAGTCCACGTTATCCATCTCCCACCCCTGCAAGGGATGATCCTCTGATCCCCCCATTTCCAGACTCTTTTTCCTCTTCACACCATGATTCCTGAAGCGCTTTTCCCCAAATGGAGTGGTGGTGACACCGACGGGGCCACGCAGAGAGTCCCAGAGCTCCTTCCAGCCCAAACCCCACGGAGCACCGGGATGAGGGGCTGGGAAACACGGAGTGGGGGGGGATCCAAGACACCACATCCACCTCCCCGTGGAGGGAATGCTGCTCCCTGAGGGGCTTGGGGAGCCTCCCAGACCGTGCCCACGCTGCGAGGGCTTCCACGCCACGACCCTCTGCAGCCACGCGCTTCCCGGTGCCCTGCAGCACCGCCAGGATTCCCAAATCCCACACAGCCACACGCCCACTTCATCCGCTCCCAGTCCTGCCTTCAGCCTCAGCAGACAAAGGGAAAGGCAGAGCCTGCAAACGTCGGGAGGGTAAAGAAAGGAAAGAAAAAAAAAAAAAGGGGGGGGGGAAATGGGAAAAAGGACTAAATGTATCCATTTTTCCCCCAACACAATAGGGGCAAGATCCATCCAGAAAAAAAAAATGGATGCCATTTTGAGCCGTGAAGTTTCACTTCACGCTACACACGGACAGACACGTATGTCACATCCAGAGGGAAGGGGAGAGAAAGGCAGGAAGAGACAGCAACCATATTCCAACAGGGATGCAAACACACCCACCAGCACCCAGCCCTTCCACGGGCAGAACAAAGGCGATCCAGGAATCCCTTCCTGAAATTCCCCCCCACTCCCCGAGATTAAAGCCCGAATCCGCAGCCGCACCGAGGTCCGGGGAAGGAGCAGCCACTACCCAGGAGCTGCTTCCAGCTTTCCCTCCCACACCTCGCAGCCTACAAGGAAGGGACAGAGCTGCACCGTTGTCCCCCCTGCTCCCACTGTCCCTCTGCTCCCGGCAGAGGCATTTCCAAGAGCCTGGAAGTGCTGGGCAGGGACAGGGCTCTCCGGCCGGAGGCGTCCCTGCCTCCTGAGCACGGCAGCTGAAGCCCGTTCCCTACATCCATACGAGCACATTCATCCCCAGCCCCCCGAGGGCCTCTTTTTTTTGCAGCAAAAAAGATGGATTTCTGGCAGGAGAAGCCACAGGAACCCCCCCCACCACCACCACCGAGGTCCGGCCACGGGAGCACCCCGGGGCGCCCCGGGAATGAGCCGCGCGGGATCAAAGGGATGGTGGGAGCTGCGGGACACACCTCTCCTGGTTTTTCCCTCGGGAACCCCAGCACAAAGCAGGGCTCCTCGAAGGACCCCCACTCTCCACAGCCAAAGTACAGTGAAATTACTTCCAGCATTTCAACCAAAAACGCCTCGGGGTGCCACGGGCCCGGCCCCGCGGGGCTGCGCCCGGGTCACGCTCCCAGGGATCGGGGAGGAGTGAACATTCCCGGGATCTCGAAGCCACGAAGAGCAGCACCTGCACCAGAAACCCCCCACCCCCGAAAAAGTGTGAGCGCTGCCCGTCTGCCACGATGGCATCTGGGCAAGGAGAGAGCCGGAGAAGAGAGTTCCCCTAAAGAGCCCTTTAATTCCCAGGGCTGCCGGGCACGGGAACGGGGGATCCGGAGCCCCGGGCAGGGGGAGGAGAAGGCGCTTCCCGCCCCAGCCCCAGAGCCAGCGAAAGAAGCAGCCCTTACCTTTGGCCCCTCGCAATACAAACCCGAATCCCTCATGCTCCCTCTTCTGCAGCACGGCCGTCTTCTCCTCAATGATGTAGTCACTGGGCAGGAAAGAGCACAAGAGAATGATGCCAGGGTTAGATTTCAGCACCATGCTGCCAGGCGGAGGTGGCCTTTGTGCCTGTGACAAGGAGACCTCTTCTCATCCACCGTCTCATCTCAGCGGGGAGTTGGGCACAAGCTGCTTCCCCTCCCCTCCCTTTGCCCAAAGTCAGAATGAAAAAAAAAGATGAAAAGCTACTTTCCCTCAGCGTGGAGGAGGAGGAGGAGGAGGAAAGCCCCGGCTGCCTGGATCACCCTGCTGCCCACCGGGCCCCCTCGCAGTCACCTGCATAGGAATGCAGGGATACAGATCCCCCTCGGGATCCCCTTTAAACGCTGCCCGGAGCGTGGGGGGGCATCGGGGGATCGGCTCTCTCAGACTTCCCAGTTGCCTCTCTCACGCGGAAAAAAAAAAAAAAATCGGCTGCTCGACGAAAAGGAGAAGGTGCCTCTTTGGTGAGTTGAGCACGGCAGAGTTTAAATCCTCATCCCGGCGCTCGGATCTTCTCCTAAAATCCACCACCACCACCCCCCCCCCCCGCCCCGCGTTGCTAAGTGACGGTCTGCCAGGAGCAGGGGGGATGCATTTCCTCGTCCCACTTTAACAAAGGCACCGCGGCGGCCGGGAGAGAAGAGCCGGCAGGATCCAGCGGCGGAGGGAGCGGCAGCTCCGCGGGGCCGGCGCCCACCGGAGCCCCTTCCCCAAATCCCATCTACGCGCGGCGGGAGGGGCGAGGGGGGTCGGGCGGGGAGGGGGGACGGGAGGGGGGACGCTCGGAGCAAACGCAGCCCCGCAAATCCCTCCCAGCAGAGCCGCATGTCTGACATCAGAGCCGAATTAATCAGGGACCTGGGTCCGGCTCGGCAGCGCCGGGAAAGGGGGGTGGCACAAGGAGCCAAAGCTTGCGAGGGAGCGGCGAGGAGGGAGCGGTGGGAGCGGTGGGAGGGATGGGGAGCGATCAAAGAGATGGAGAAGTGAATTCCCCTGCTCGTCCCTGGGTGAAGGGGCTGCTGCATCCCCTTCCCATTGCGATGGGGAGGAATGGGCAGGGATGGGGAGCTGTCAAGAGATGGAGAAGCAAAGCCCCTGCTCATCCCTGGGTGAAGGGGCTGCTGCATCCCCCTCCCACTGCGATGGGAGCGATGGGAGCGATGAGGATGATCCCCGGCAGGGCCAGGACCGGCGGCGAAGGATCTGCCCGGAGCGTGGCAGCGGGAACGAATCCCCCCCCTCCCTGAGCTTCCCTGCCAAGGCATGGGCAGAGCGAGGGGGGCACGGGCAGAGGGAAGGGCTGTGCATCCAGGAGCGGGCGCGGACAGCTGGAATCACACTGCGGTACCGGGCCCTCCCCCCGCCGTGCGCGGAGCCACCGCAGGCCGGCACACGCCTCCCCCTCCCCGCTCCTCCTGCCCCTCCGGAGGGCAGGGATCACCTGCCAGGGACACCTGTGCCACCCACAGGGACCCCGAGGGGTGGCACGGGGGCAGGATGGTCCCGGATGGAAGGTGAGGGATCACCACATTCCCGTGTGTGCTCCCCGTGACCGACGGGCAGCGGGACAGGACCCTCCCCTGCACCCGCCCACCTGCAGCATTTCCAGGGATCCCAATTCCACCAGTTCTGCCGGTAACACCACGACAGCACCCAGCTCCTAGCAGGAATATAGAAATAATTCCTTCGTTTCCCAGACCTGGGGAAGGGGATCCCAAAAGCTGATGCACACGGGGCTTACATACGAGGACATACAACATCATCCGTGGGAAGCAAAGCAGCCCAGAGCCTGAGTTCCCTGCAGTTCCCTGCTATTTCACTCTGTGCTGTGATTATGGACGTGCTTCCACAGTATCCCTGGAAAACAGGGAATCTAAAAACCCAGGGACTTCATGCAACAAAGCACCCAGACGTGGAGAAACTCCAACAAAACCGTGAAGCGCTTTAGGGTGTCACGGGGGCCCCCCCCTTCGTGTCACCTCACACACCCCTGGCCTCAAAAGCAGAGCTGGGTATGCAGCTGCTCATCAATAGGTGTGAAACTCTCCCCTCTCCAACGAAACCCTCCTTTCCAGGTGTGGGGTGGCCCTCTGGAAGCAGATTCCCAATGCCTGGGAAAGGTCATTCCAGTAACACAACTCTCCCATCAGAGTAAGGACAGCGGGACAACCTCACACCATAATTCCTGAATCCAAGCGGTTGTGGCTGCCCATGGATCCCTGGAAGCGTCCAAGGCCAGGTTGGAGCAACCTGGGCTTGTGGAAGGTGTCCCTGCCCATGGCAGGGGTGGCACTGGGTGGGCTTTAACATCCCTTCCAATCCAAACAATTCCAGGTTTCTATGATCTAGGACAGAGCTGGGAGCAACCTGGCCTAGTGGAAGGTTCCCTGCCCGTGGGGGGCAGGACTAGACGATCTTTAAGGTCCTTCCAACACAAATCATTCTATAATTCTAGAATTCTATGACCTACCAAGTGAACATCTAAAATATATCGTGGTTTGGTCTGTACAAACCAGCTCCAGTCAACTCCTGGTGGCACCATAACAGCAAAGCCAAGCTCTGACCTTACAGTAAAAAAAAAAAACAAAACAGCAGTTGGAAGAATTTAGAGCTTATTTCAACCCTCTGGGCCTGGGGAAACTCACTGAGGTGGCAGAAAGTGTCTGACTCGTGCCACGGCTCTCTCAGAGCTCGCCGGGGACGCTCGACATTCCCGCAGAGCCACACAAAGGATGATGCTCATCTTTATAAACAGGCAGTAGAAAGATCAAAGGGAGCCTAAAACGAAGCAACTCATCTTTAATTCCCTGGCAAATCCTCTAACAAACAGCACAAGGGTTTAATAAACCATCCAGGTGACAAACAGGAGGTGGAGTGGATCGGAGAGAATGGGACGTGCTGAAGGAACACGATCTCTCGTGTGACAATAATGGGTCTCCTGAACACGGGAAAGGCAAGAGCTGCCACACGGAGCCTGATGCCAGCTGAGCACTCCCAACACCCTCACAAGGCATTTCCATAAAAAAAACCGAGGGGATAGAAACCTCTGCAAGGTGAGGAAAGAGCTGCATTGACACATTTTTTGCTGCTGAACTGCAGGGATGGATCGAGGGGGATTTCACTGGGGTCCGTCCTGGGATGAGCTCAGTGTGCTCACCAAGGATCAGGAGGGAACAGAGAGGGCAGCAGCACGTTGGAAGAGCAGGCTGGGATTCACGTGGTGCTGCCAATGGAGAAATGGTCTGAGAAACATCAGGGAAGGAAGGAGAAGTGCAAAGCGCTGGAGGGAACGCTATGGAAATGAAAACAGGAGATGGAGAAGGAGCCTGGGCAGCTGGAGGCAGGAGAGGCCTCCAACGCCACCCCACAGCTGTGTCACCCTCTGGGGAGCCAGGATGAGGTCCTGACTGGAGGTACAGCCCCAGGAATGCTGCCCAGGCCATGGATCCATCCCCTCCCCGCTGGAGCAGCCCCGGGAGGCAGCGAGTTAACCGTGGGCGAGGAGAACACGAGCACCCCCAGCGATGGCTCCGGGCTCCTTTTAGACTCAATGGAGGGCTGGGAGTGAAGTCAATGGAGCTGTGATTCATCCCCTGCTCCCAGAGCCGCCCACAGCTGTCAGATGAATGGCACCCCTGGCTCCAGTGACTGCCACAGCTGCACCTGAGCCGGGCGAGCCGGGGCGAGGAGCTCCCACTCCCCCAGGGCAGCCCCCACAGCCCAGTGACGTGAGCCCCGTTAGGTAACACTCCCCCCACCCGGCTCTGACCCCACAATCCCCCCAAAGATGGGGGGCAAGAGCAGGGAGTCTCAAGGAGGACACCTGGAAGGGTTCAAGGCCAGGTTGGATGGGGCCTGGGGCAATCTGGGCTGCTGGAAGGTGTCCCTGCTCACCTTTCCTTGTGGAAAGGGTGGTGAGGCCTTGGCAGGGGCTGCCCAGGGAGGTTTGGAGTGCCCAGGCCTGGAGGTGTCCCAGGCAGGCCTGGCTGTGGCATTCAGTGCTCCTGGGAGAAATCAAGGGGATGGATCCAAACGGGTTTTTATTTTCGTGATGGGCCTTTTATCTTTGAATCCCTGAAAGATTTGGGTTGGAAAGGATTTTCAAGATCCTCCAGTGCCACCCCTTGCCATGGGCAGGGACACCTTCCACTGGCCCAGGTTGCTCCAAGCCCCGTCCAACCTGGCCTTGGGCACTTCCAGGGATCCAGGGGCAGCCACAGCTTCTCTGCCCAACCTGTGCCAGGGCCTCCCCACCCTCCCAGCCAGCAATTCCTTCCCAATCTCCCATCTGTCCCTGCCCTCTGGTACTGGGAAGCCATTCCCTGTGTCCTGTCCCTCCATCCCTTGTCCCCAGTCCCTCTCCAGCTCTCCTGGAGCCCCTTTAGGCCCTGCAAGGGGCTCTCTGGTTTCCCTGGATCCTTCTCTCCTCAGGCTCCAAGGTCCTGAGGTCCTGATTGGCATCACCCAGACTTTCTGCTCAATTCCCTCAGGAGGCAGCTCATCAAGGCCCTGATTTTAGGAACCACATGAAAACCAAAGTGGCAGCTGAGGAGGAACTGAAACTCCAGGAGAAACCACTTCCAGTCCCACATTCCCCAGCTCTGGAAGCGCAGAAGCCCCTGGGATGGATGTGCTGTTTGGGATCACAACACTTCAGACACCACTTCAAAGCCCCAAACCAGCACTGCTCAGTCCCAGCTGGAGCACCAGAGAAATCCTAAGGATCAGCTCCTGCAGGGAGTGAGGAAAACCGTCAACAAAAGGCATAGAAAAGCAGCACCTTCCCTTTTGGAACATGGACAGTTTTCCAGGACATTTTCAGCACTGGAATAATTTCATTTAAAGCCACCAAGCTGGTAACTTCTGGGGCATCGAGGGAATAAGAAGCCTCAGGAAGTCCAAGACATGTTTTGCCTGGACTCTGAATTCAAGGACACTGAAAAAAGCTGGGAATGCTTGCCGGGAACACCAGAAAAGCAGCCAAGGAAAAGATGCCATGGCAGAGAGGCACAAAAGACAAACCCCTGGAAAAACCAGGGTGATATTTATGGCAGCAGGAAGAAGCTGTTTGTGCTGGGTGTTTCCTGGAAGAGCTGGGTTTGATCCCAGGTTATCCCACCCGGCACCAGAGGGGACAAGGAATCAGTTCAGTCCATCCCTCACAGACACATCTTCAGCAAAACGGGATTTGCCAAAAAAAAAGGAGGCAAAGGAAGGCTCTGATCCCTGTCAGTGCTGGAGTCACCTGTGGCAATTGTCACCTGTCAGGGAAAGGACAAGGAGTCAGGAGATCAGAGCTGGCAGGGTTGGGCCCTCTCACCCCTCAGGTGCCCTGGAAGAACAAGGAGCCTTTGTGGGGATAATAAAAACAAGGCCCAGAAAGCCCAAATCCTACAATGTGGATTTATCCCAGGAGACAGATGGGGCTGTGAAAGGGACCGTGCTGGGGACACAGATCAACTCCACGTGCTGGGAGGGCACAGGAAGGAGCTGGAACGGCTCAAGAGCAGGGAAACTGGGGAGACTGGAACCCAGGAATTCTCCCTGTACAGCCCAAAGCTTCTCTGAGGAGGAACATGGGAAGAATCGTGATCTCCTGCAGGTTAAATGTGGAAACAGCACGACAGCCCAAATATGGAGCTGTGGAACGACTCACAAATGGCAGCAAAACTCAGTAAATCAGTTTGCAAGGGCAGCCAAAGCGGGAATTCTGAGGGAACCGCCCCGGGGTCAGCTGGTCCTGGGACCAAGGCAGCACCCAGGGAAGGCAAGGCCCTAACACAGAAACTAAAGAGGATTTTTGGTCCCTGCTGGGGGAGGGTTTCACATTCAGAAGTGTCAGATGCTCCCACAGGCAGATCCCGAAGCCAGGATTCTCCATGGGAGGTTATGGAACAAAAATCATAGAATCATGGAATGGTTTGGGTGGGAAGGGACATTAAACTCATCCAGTGCATTAAACTCATCCTTCCACTGGCCCAGGTTGCTCCAAGCCCCATCCAACCTGCCCTTGGACACTCCCAGGGATCCAGGGGCAGCCACAGCTGCTCTGGGAAATCCGTTCCAGGGCCTCCCCACCCTCCCAGCCAGCAATTCCTTCCCAATATCCCATCTGTCCCTGCCCTCTGGCACTGGGAAACCATTCCCTGTGTCCTGTCCCTCCATCCCTTGTCCCCAGTCCCTCTCCAGCTCTCCTGGAGCCCCTTTAGGCCCTGGAAGGGACCCTCAAGAATCATCGACCTGGCCCTGCCCAGGACACCCCAACAATCCCCCCCTGGCCCTGAGGGATTGTCCAAACACTCCTTGGGCTCTGGCAGCATTGGGGCTGTGCCCACTGCCCTGGAATGGTTTCCCAGTGCCAGAGGGATGGGATTGGATGGGATTTAAGGCCCCTCCCAAACCAAACCATGCTGGGATCCTGTGATAAAGCACATTCAGTGTGGGTAAAGGAGGTCCCTTCCCACCTTCAGCAATTCCAGGATTCTGTAGAAAGTGGGGAAAACCCCCAACACTCAGCACTCCTGTCAACAACCCCAGGGAGACCTCTAGTTGCCCAGGACACCTCAGTGCAGAAGGGTTTGAATCCCAATTGCTGGGAAGTGTCTCCTGCAGCCTCCAGCTGGACCATGCCGGGAGGGGTTGGCCAAACTCAACCCTCTCTTCAGCAGAACCTTCACCAAGTTCCTCACTGGGAATAAAAATCCACAGAACCACAACCAGATTGCAGAGATCCACCAAGACAAGGGCAGAGTGAGGGGTGAAATTCCAGCCAGCCAGGGGGGATGAAAAGTGGGAAAAGCAGCCGAGATCCAATTAACCCGACAAGAAAAACTCCAGCCGAGTCCACTCACATTTCCAAACGCACTTGAAAAGGTCTCTCGTTAAAACCTCTCGAGGAAGTGAAGAAGGCCCAGGGATGAAAAGGAAGGTTTTTACGTGTTAAATTTCTTAAAAGGTTCCAGATAAATGATTGGATTTTGCATCAGAGGAAAGGGCAGTGGAGGAGCCTCCCGGGATCAGGGCCAGGACGTTCACGGCCCCAGATTGCTCAGAAGGGAGGGAGGAAGGACAGAGAACAAGGTTTGCTGATGATGCTCAATTATTCAGGATAATAAAGATGAGGAGAACCGCGGGGAGCTGTAGAATCTTCTTAAAATCAGTGAATGATAAGATGAAGAAAAACTGATGCACATGGGGAAAAGTCATTCCTACGCAAAATCCCCAGCTCTGAGCTGATCATCTATACCAGGCTGAAGGATTTGGGGACAGGGAGGACAGTTGGTGGAAGAGTCTCAGCCCAGTGTCCTACAGCGGTCAGGAATGATGAGCCAAGTGAGCTGGACATGGAATTTTCTGCCACTGGCACAGCCAAGGTGGCCCCACATCTTGAAGGATCGAGGTAACTCTGATCCCCCATCCTGGGAAAGAATACAAGAAAACTGGGAAAAAAGCAAGACCACAGAATCACAGGATGGTCTGGGTTGGAAAGGACCTCAAAGATCAGCTCATTCCAACCCCCTGCCATGGGCAGGGACACCTCCCACTAGCACAGGTTGCTCCAAGCCCCATCCAACCTGGCCTTGGACACTTCCAAGGATCCAGGGGCAGCCACAGCTTCTCTGGCCAACCTGTGCCAGGGCCTGCCCACCCTCCCAGCCAGCAATTCCTTCCCAATCTCCCATCTAACCTTGCCCTCTGGCACTGGGAAGCCAATCCAGGGCAGTGCTCACATCCCCCGAGCTCAAGGAGTGTTTGGACAACTCAGGGACAGGGTGGGATTGTTGGGGTGTCTGTGCAGGGTCAGGAGTTGGATCCATGATCCTTGTGGGTCCCTTCCAGCTCTGAATATTCCATGAAGAGTGGTGGGAAGGGATGATCCACAGCTTAAAACACCTTCCTTGTTGACACTCCAAGAAATTCTTCTGCTTCTCCCCCCGTCTCGTGGCTGGAGAGAGATCCCAGACTGGGTTGGGTTGGAAAAGGCCCTTAAGGATCATCCCATTGCAACCCCCTCTGGGCACTGGTGAGGTGCCAGTCCCCTGGCAGAAGGGGGAATCAGGATGCCCTGCTCTCAGCCAGGATGAGCCCTGAGCTCCCTGGCATTGGCAGGCAGCACGAGGAGCTGGTGTGGAGACCCCGAGGGCACAGCTGAGCTGGGGACCGGGAGCTCTGATGGGCACGGAGCTGCCAGTGGGAAAGGATGGAGCTGGATCCAGCTTGCCAGGGCTCAGATAACCCCTCATGCCCTGGGCCTGGTGCCCTGTCCAGCTTCTGCCTCCAACAGGCACCACTTGCCGTGCAGGAGCTGAACCAGGTCCCAAGTGAGGCCCCACTCCATCCTACACATCCTCGTGTTTTCCCAGGGGTGCTGATGCGACTCGAGATTTAACCAATTAAGTCCTAATTCTCTCAGGGCTCAATAGCAATTATTTAATTTCTCCAAGAGCACAGACTCGTGGATGGAGCACCTCAGGCTGCAGCTGCTCCCTGGCTGTTCTGGCATCCACAGGGATGATGATTCCCGGTGCCAGCAGACTCTTGTCGTCGGCTGATTCCTGGGATGAGTCAGAGGGGACCTTTACAACACCCTGGTGGTGCCATGGACGGCTGTGCCCACCCTGTGTGTGCCAGGAGGTAAAACACCCATGTCTCAGCTCTCCTGCTCAGAGTGGCCCTGAACAGAATTCCCAGCTCCCAGGTCGGGCACTTCCCTGAGTGCACACCCAGACCCATCGACACTTCCCACCAGATTGTCCTCAGCAAAGACCCCTGGGATGTTGGGATGTGACACCAGGTGTCACAGACACCAGAGGGCAGGGTTAGATGGGATATTGGGAAGGAATTGCTGGCTGGGGGGGTGGGCAGGCCCTGGCACAGGTTGGCCAGAGAAGCTGTGGCTGCCCCTGGATCCCTGGAAGTGTCCAAGGCCAGGTTGGAGCAACCTGGGATAGTGGGAGATGTCCCTGCCCATGGCAGGGGTGGCACTGGGTGGGCTATAAGGTCCCTCCCATCCCAAACCACTCCATGATTCCATGATCCCCAGGCTGCTGCCTCCACCACAGTGTCTCCTCCCTGGACTCAGGTTTCCATGTCGTACTCACAGTATCCAGTAATTTCCACAATTCTCATTCTAATACTGTGTTTCCCCTGGGTCTGACACATTTCCTCCGTAATAATTATCATTAACTTCTTACTGTAATTAAGAATAACTTCAAGTTAACACAACTCTGGCTCTCACTGTATGTTTTGTCATCTCTGTTTAGAATATGAACACCCAGAAACAAAACCTTTTTTTTTTTCTCTCTCCCATCCTGCTAATTTCACACTCAGGGTTTACAGAGGGTTTCCAACCAGCAGAGACACCACGAGAAAACCAGTTAAGTTGATTTTCACAGAATCACTGAGGATGGAAAAGCCCTCCCAGCCCATGGATCCCCCCTGTGCCCCATCCCCACCTTGTCCCCCAGCCCAGAGCACTGAGTGCCACGGCCAGGCCTGCCTGGGACACCTCCAGGGCCATTTCCCCTTGTCCTGTCCCTGTTCCCTGGGACAGTTTGGACTCAACGCTCCGGGAGTGCTTTTCCAACCCCAGTGATTCCATGATTCCATCGGTCCACTTCAGTTTAAAAAACAAGGAAGGAAAAAAAGTCTCCCTTTTACGAAGACCACGCCACGATGAACCTCGAGACAGAAACAGCAATGGAAAAACTTTGCTAATTAAGACTTGCACCAACACTTGGCTAATTATTACTTCCCCCATGGGAACGTGTAGGGAACAGGATGCTGACAAATATTCCTAAAAAGAGCAGGAAACAACATAAACGCCGCAGAAACTCCGGGAAAACAAGCAGAATACCAATTTTCTCAAAAAAAAAAAAAAAAAAAAAAAGATCAACGATCCAAGTAATCACCAGCCTGAACGTTAATTAACGTTCCTAACGAAACAAACCTCACCAGGAAAACCCCCCTCTTCCCAAGGCATTCCCAGGCAGCAGCTCCCTGGACCTGCGGGAAGGGGGAACAGGTTGTGGTTGGGATCTCTCCTGCCCTGCAGCTCCAGTTGTAATTCCCTCCCACGCCCAACCATTCCCGAGCCCAGCAGGGATTTGTTGCCTCGTTATCCCTTCTTGATATTCATGGATGCAAATGCCTGCGGCTCACACATGGGGAGCTGCCCCTGGCAGAGATCCCACGCTCCAGGCACGGCTGGGAAGGGGCTGGAGCAGCAGGAGCGGCACCAGGGGAGGCCCAGGTTGGACATCAGAAGGAATTTCTTGCCGGGAAGGGGGGTCAGGTATTGGAACAGGCTGGAGTGCCCCAGCCCTGGAGGGATTTCCAAGCCCTGTGGATGTGGCACTTGAGGACAGGGGTCAGTGGGTGGCCTTGGCAGTGCTGGGAAGGGTTGGACTCGATGATCTCAGAGGGCTTTTCCAACCTCAATAACTCTGATTCCCCCGAGTCAGCTGCCTCCAAGGTCTGAAGTTCAACCTCCTCTCGCCACAAGATCTGTGAAAGCCACTGGAAAAAGCAGGATGTTTAATTTCAGGGGGATGAAAACAGCTCTTCTGGAATCCCAGCGGGACCCATTATCAAATGACATCTCCGACTGAAACGTCCAGCTTCCCATTTGCTGATTGGATTTTTCCCTCACCCCTCTTAAGCCCTCCTTGGCCTTTCTGTGTCGTGCCAGCACCAGATATCATCACTGCTCTGGAATGGATCTGCTCCTCCTCAGAATCTCCTACAGAAGACGGGCCAAGAAGCCACTTTCAAATCCCCATAAGTGATGTCAGCAAATTAAATGCTTTACTCACTGGATTAAACTCAAATCACAAAACAAAGAGGGGTTCCTACTGCTGTTTGAACTCCAGGGTCAGGTTGGCCACCAAGGAGGAATTTGTTGCTGGCAAGGGTGGTGAGGCCTTGGCAGGGGCTGCCCAGGGAGGTTTGGAGTGCCCAGCCCTGGAGGTGTCCCAGGCAGGCCTGGCCGTGGCACTCAGTGCTCTGGGCTGGGGGACAAGGTGGGGATGGGGCACAGGGGGGATCCATGGGCTGGGAGGGCTTTTCCAACCTCAGGGATCCTGGGATTCTGGTCAGACCGAGCTCTCAAGGATAAGGCAGCGCTGGAACAGCCAGCACAGCAGTTCTGCTCTGACGAGGTGATTTGCATCCCATTTTCAGTCCCTGCTCTCCCAACGTGCGTTTCTGGCAGATCCATCACAGGAGCTGAATTATCTTCCCTGTCATCTCAGCACAAGTCACGAGTGACTTCCCTGGAAGAGCTACAGCAGCTGAACTCCAGCACGTGATGGTGGCACGAAAATTGCCACCACAGACCAAGAGCACGCGCTGCACCTGATCCTCAGGACAGCCCTGGCTTAAAGGAGAGCCTGGCAAAGCTGTTTAAAGCAAACAATTCACTAAACCTCTCCTGTTTTACGTGCAATCACAGAATCACTTAGGTCAGACATGGTCTGAGTGAACAACCAGCACTAGGGGGGGGGAGGAAATGAGATTGGGAATGTATAAAAACCAGGAATATCCAGAGGGACTTTGGTGCTGAATGTGCCTTTGGTCCTTCCAGAGCCTAAAGGGCTCCAGGAGAGCTGGAGAGGGACTGGGGACAAGGCCTGGAGGGACAGGACACAGGGAATGGTTTCCCAGTGCCAGAGGGTAGGGATAGATGGGATATTGGGAAGGAATTGCTGGCTGGGAGGGTGGGTTGGTCCTGGCCCAGGTTGCCCAGAGAAGCTGTGGCTGCCCCTGGATCCCTGGAAGTGTCCAAGGGCAGGTTGGAGCAACCTGGACTAGTGGGAGGTGTCCCTGCCCATGGCAGGGGTGGCACTGGATGGGTTTTAAGGTCCCTTCCCACCCAAAACTTTCCATGATTCTATGAAGGAGCAGAAGGGAAACCCACAGCCCCCACTCCCCCAACAGGGACCAGTCAGTGACAAACAGCAGGGGAGAGTATGGAAAGAGAAGACAAGATCAGGGACCACCACATGGCACCTTCTTCTGACAGTTAGTCACCACATTCCTCAGAATCCCAGAATCCCTGAGGCTGGAAAAGCCCTCCCAGCCCATGGATCCACCCTGTGCCCCATCCCCACCCTGTCCCCCAGCCCAGAGCACTGAGTGCCACGGCCAGGCCTGCCTGGGACACCTCCAGGCCTGGGCACTCCAAACCTCCCTGGGCAGCCCCTGCCAAGGCCTCACCACCCTTGCCAGCAACAAATTCCTCCTCATGGCCAACCTGAACTTTCCCTGAAGCTGTTTCCCCTTGTCCTGTCCCTTGTTTCCTGGGAGCAGAGTCATCTCCAGCCCCCGAACACCTCACAGCAATTCTTGGTCACCACTTTACTCCTCACTAATTTTGCACTCCTGGTTCGAATCCACTTATATTTTTGGCCTCCACAACATGCAGCAGGAATAAATCCTCCAATTTAATCACCTGCAGTGTGACAAAGTACTTTGTTTTATTTTAATCTTTCTGCCTGCTAATTCCACCGAGTGCCACCTCATCCCTTTGTACTGAGCTATCACTATTGTTCCCTGTTCACCTTCTCATTGCCTACTCATGGTTTCATAAAACTCCCTGTCACATCTTCCCTGGGCACCTCAGAGAGAGTTCCAGTTGATTTAATCTCCTCCCAGATGTGGTCCCTGCTTTGGGTCACCCTCATTTATTGGCTCTGAACCTTTTCTAATTCTCCTCGTTTAGGGGAGTAAATTAAACCTGTGAGTAAGAGACTCCCAAACGGTGAGTAAGAGACTCCCAAACTCCCAAGCTGTGGCTACCACATCCCTGGAAGTGCCCAAGGGCAGGCTGGGCAGGGCTTGGAGCCACCTGGGCTGGTGGAAGGTGCCCCTGCCCATGGCAGGGGGTGGAACGAGACGAGCTTTAAGATCCCTCCCAACCAACCCATCCCGGGGCTCTGTGAGGAAGCAAATCACTATTTTTAGTAGACTTTCTATTTTTTCCCCCCCGCTTTCCAACCTCCTGTGTGTGTGTCATCAGCTGCTGCC
Organism: Empidonax traillii; assembly: GCF_003031625.1. Taxonomy (NCBI): domain Eukaryota; kingdom Metazoa; phylum Chordata; class Aves; order Passeriformes; family Tyrannidae; genus Empidonax; species Empidonax traillii. The sequence continues at coordinate 38,296 of NW_020956765.1, read as the reverse complement.
CTGCTCCTTCCTGCTGAGAAGCCACGTGGCTCCAGAAGGTTTGGGAGCAAAATGCCTTCCCGGGATCCAGGGCTTGGCTTGCAGGTTGCTCCAAGCCCCGTCCAACCCAGCCTTGGACACTCCCAGGGATGGGAAGTGATCCTATTTCTTGGACAAAACAGGCCATGAGGCCTCATATCACCCACCAGTTCTGAAACTCTAAATTTCAGGGAAATTCAGAGCATTCTGGCACAAGGACACCTGAGAGGACAGAGGGACTCACTTTCCTCACTCTGTGGGAAAGAGAGCAGGTTTAGATGGGATATTAGAAATAAATTGCTGGCTGGGAGGGTGGGCAGGCCCTGGCACAGGTTGGGCAGAGAAGCTGTGGCTGCCCCTGGATCCCTGGAAGTGTCCCAGGCCAGCTTGGAGCAATCTGGGCCAGTGGAAGGTGTCCCTGCCCATGGCAGGGGGTGGTACTGGATGGGCTTTAAGGTCCCTTCCCACCCAAACCATTCCATGATCCCACAGTTCTCTGATGTTCCTGTAGCTCTCTCTGAAGGAGGAAAGTGGTCCCAGAAGATGCTGCTCACAGGAGATCTGAGCAGACTCTTCCTAAAGCACGTTGATGTGACAAGTGGGATTACAGAGAATCCTTTTCAGGAAGAGATTTCATTCCCTCCCTCCACTCTCCTGTTGCCATGGAGATGATGCTGCACCAGCCCAGTGCAAACTGCCTTTCCCAGGGAGATGGGCCTGATGTGTGAACCCCATCCCACAGCCACTGCGAAGAGGGACCCTCCCCACCAGCTCAGACGGCGCCTCCAGTTCCACAACATTCACCAAAAATTCACCCCCCCCCAAAAAATTCATTTCTGACCATGAAACTCCCTTTCCAGGGGTGTTTTTGGCCATCCCTGAGGCCAAGCCTTGCCTGGAACACGGATCCTCTCCTGCTCTCTCGTCATTCACGGAGACAGAACAATGGGAAAACTCAATGCCGTTCCCCCCTCTTTGCTGTTGCCCTCCTGGATGGGAACTCACTGGAGCAGCAAATGGGGAGAATTCCAACTGCTCAGGAGCCCTACCAGCAATCCTGAACTCACAGGGAATGACAGGCCAGAGCAGACAGGAAATATGGAAGGGCTCTCCTCCCAGGGAACAAGTGATAGGATGAGAGGAAACGGCTTCAAGTTGAGCCAGGGAGGTTTAAATTGGATATTAGGGAATTTTTTTTTTTCATGGGAAGGGTTGTAAAGCCCTGGCACAGGCTGCCCAGGGCAGTGGTGGAGGCCCCATCCCTGGAAGTGTTCACAAAACGTGTGGATGTGGCACTCGGGATGGTTGTGGTCCTAAAGGTCTTTTCCAACCTTAACAATTCCATGGTGGACACCTCACTGCTGCAGTGAGAGAAAGGGACCCCCAGGGATGGGATAAGAGGCAACAACACAAACCAAAGCACCAAGGATTCGAAGGAGATACTGCATGGAAAGCTTTTTCCCCCTCAAAACTCAGCCCTCCTGGGCCCTGTGGAACTTCCAGCCTTGTGAAGCCATGTGAAGAAACCCGCTCTGGGTCACCAGCTGTGCCAGAAACCTCCAGACAACCCTTCCAACCCCGATTATTCCATAATTCTGCGCATTATTTTAGGCCAGGCACAGCATCTGAGGGCAGAGAAATCCCTGCTCAGACATCCCTCCTGTTTTCCCTCTTTTCCAGGGGAGGCCCATCCAGATGGCCTGTGGATACTCGTGGCTGTAATCTCCCTCCCTGGCCAACTAATCCTCGAGGTTGAATAATAGGAACAAATCAATCCTGAATTGTTTCTCGCTCCCAGTTCTTCTCCCTCCCAGCTGTGCCGGCCACGGGGCGGGCTCTTCATTTCGGAGGCAATTTCGGATCCCTTTAATCTCCTCCCGCAACACGGTTCATCAAGAGAACTCAATTCCCCTTGGGATCGCCTCTCCCTGATAAGGACAAAGCTCAGGCTTCCCCTCCCCGTTTGCCTCGTGCCGAGTTCAGCCCGGATCAGGTTCGAGAGCCCCGGAATATTCCGGGCTGGGAGGGACCTGTGGGACCAGCGAGGTTGGCCCAGCCCTGTCCCTCCTCACCCTCGGAGGGTGGGGGAGGCTCTGGTTGCCCTCTGGTGACCTTGGGTGCAGCCCAGGCTTTGGAGAGGCCTCGTGCTTGGTGTTTACCAGCAGCTGTGGCTCGGGGTGACATCAGGGAGAGGTGCAATAAGGAACCCGTCCAAGGGGAGTCTCTCCCCCAGCTCACCCCGACCCTCCGTGGTGAAGTCACAACTCAAAGGCTTTGCTGCTCCAGAGGGCCAATTCCACACCCAAAGCTCCGACTTTTGTTCAGGACGCAGCCCGATATCTGCTCGTGTTCCCCAACACCCCGCGCATCCCAAGCTCTCTTTTCACCTCATTTAAGCCCAAAAGAGTAAATCACATCCCATACCCGGATCCATCGGCCAGCCGGGGGGTGCCGCTCCCTGCTCCGCTTCCCGGGGCATCCATCCAGCCCTGGCACAGCTTCCAAAGCTTTCCCTGGGATCTAAACCCACTGGTGTGTAATTTTCTCAAGCACTTCTAAGTTGCTCCTCAAGCACTGTCATTATGTTAATCCTCTCCCACGTCTGAGACCTGAAGTGAAGTTGGGGATGATGGGATGAGCTCCCTCCTGGAAATGGTGCTGCTGACGTGCTGCAGCGATCCCACAGCACCCTCGCTGCTTCTCAACTCTGCTCCCGAGGGATCTGTTGGCCCAGGTGGTTCAGGGTTAAAAAATCATGGGGAAAAATCTGAGCAGGACACTGAGTGTTTTATTCTGTTCCCAGACCTGCACAAAGCACCTGCCACGGGCCAGCACGGTCCCGACCCGAGGGACCTGCAGCTCCAGCTCCTCGTGCTTTGATTGCCTGAGCTGGGAAGGATCCACCAGGATCCACCAGCAACTCCAGCTTCCTGGTGGAGCTCCACAGCTACCCCACCACACCACGGGGGTGCAGCTCAAACCCTCCCATCAGTTCCAGGTCACCCACCAAGATCTGTGGGTGTCAGCAGGTCCCAGTCAGGCCCCACCTGGACTTTGCTCGCACTGGGCTTGGAAGGACATGACCTTTAAGGTCTCTTCCAACCCAAACCGTTCCATGGACAGCCTGGGAATGCCAAGACCGACTGGATTTGCAAGAAGACAGGGATGACTGGGGTCCAGAAGAGGCTTTGCATCCTGCATCATTCCACCCTCCTTCCCAGCACCCTCCCCCCACCACAGGCTCAGAAGCTGCACCAGGAGACTCCCAGAACTCTGGAGCTTGGAAGGGAACCCCTGAGGTCACCCAGTCCAACCTTTCTCGCTCAAAGAACACGCTCAGCTTGCCCAAAAAAGGTTGTGGTTACCCCTGGAAGGGGCTTGGAGCTACCTGGGCTAGTGGAAGGTGTCCCTGGGGTTGGAACAAGATGGGCTTTCGCGTCCCTCCCCACCCAAACCATTCTGCGATTCCATGTTATCCATAATTATTAATTCACAATTCTGATTGTTTTTTTTTTTCCTTTCCAAACAATTCCACAAACTCCATTTGCTTCTGGAGGTTTGGCCTGGCATCAAAGCCATCCCCAGACGCTGAGCAGGAGTCAGTCCAACAGCACCTCCCTGCACGTGACATCCCACCCCTGGTTCTTCCCCCCTTCCCGTAATTTGCTTCTCATCTTTCCATGCTGGGATTCAGCTGGATATCAGGACCCTCCTCCCCAGCTGCTCCAATTCCACTTTCTGAGCTCCTCCTTGGGCTGGCCCTGCAGCCTCAGCACTCCAGCAGATGCCTTGCCCTGTGATGTCACGGTGACATCAGACCTTTATTCCTAAGGAATCGCAAATCCTGGGCAAGAGCTCCTCACAGTGTTTCTGCTGGAGTGTGTGTTCCCTTCCCTGTGCCAAAATAAATCTCTTTTACTGTCACACTGTTTGTCAACCCCGTTTTGATCCAATCCCACCCACCTGCTCTTCCTTCACTCAGAGAACATCAGTTTGACTCATTTTCGATTTTTCACCCCTTTCCTGCTCTTTAAGTCCAAGAGCCACCAGTGACCCCAGCACAGACCTCCTGGGGATTCCCTGGAGCCTCTGGCCACGGTGCAAGTGGATCATTTCCCCCCTTTTCTTCTCTTCTTTAGTGTTTTCTGAGCCACTTTCCCTCTCGCTCCGGGATCAACAAGCCCTGAAACAGCAGATCCTGGAATTTCTGGAAATCCAGGCGAGCCACACACATTCCTTGGAGTCAAAGCAGAGCCAGGGAGACAGATGTGGGATGAGCAGCTCAGTCAGGCAGGACACACTTTGTGGAGAGCAGCTCATTTTCCCACAAGGGCTCCTCACGACTCGCTCCTGTCACACCACAAACAACAACCCCTGGCCTGCTCCTTCCATCAACAGCAGCTCTGAAGGGCTCATTCCAGAGTGTCCCAGCGTTCCTCCCCCAAACACAGAACCCCCAGTGCCACAGAGCACTCCTGAATCCAACCCTTCCCAGATCCCGGCCACGTCCGACAGCCGCGCGCTCGGGACAGAGATCCGGCAGCGTCACCTCTGCTGCCCCAGCTCCCTCCCTGGGCACTGGGACCATCTTCCCAAAGCTCTGGCGCCAGGCCAGGGGGAGTTTGCTCAGGTGCCACATCCCAGGATACCCCCAGAGAACACTTCAAAGCCCAGGAACACCCCCAGCATATCCAAGCGCTCTGGTGCCCTCAGGCCACCCCCGCACCCCGACCTCCTCCTCTCCCCCTCACAGCAAAGCTGCATCTGCACCCAAACCGGGTCCTTCGGCCCCTGGAGAACCCCAAAACTTCTCCAGAATGTTTGACCCTCAACTGAGCCACGAGCCAGGCTCCCTGTTCACCTCAGCCTCATCCAACACTTGGAATTTAGGCTCTAACTGACCAAACCAACCAGAAAAGCTTCCTTCCCGCGGAAACAAAATGCTCTGTCAGGAGAAATAGAGGCTTTTCCCATGGAAATGAACCTCCTTGGGATGCCAAAGGTGCCGCTCCTTACCTGTGAGAGGTGAAGTTGTCGTAAGAGCCCACAGTATAATGTCGGAAGAGCCGCTTGGTTCTGTCTTCTCTGGTTTCTGCAAGGAAAAAGACACATCCCAAATCACTTCCCTGTGCTTTCTGCTTCCCTGATGGGGCCACAAACCGAGTGAATTCTGTTTCCATGCAGGAATTTTATCAATAAATAGCAATCTGTGCGGGA
>NW_020956765.1:31252-32819 GCF_003031625.1 Empidonax traillii | reverse complement strand
AAGAGCCCACAGTATAATGTCGGAAGAGCCGCTTGGTTCTGTCTTCTCTGGTTTCTGCAAGGAAAAAGACACATCCCAAATCACTTCCCTGTGCTTTCTGCTTCCCTGATGGGGCCACAAACCGAGTGAATTCTGTTTCCATGCAGGAATTTTATCAATAAATAGCAATCTGTGCGGGAGTGACCGGCCTCGTGCCCGTGCCCAACCCCACAGGCACACAAACAGCTCCCGGGATCCTTCCCAGATCCCTCCTCACATCCCTTCCCCCAAACTTCCAAACCACACCAAGGCATCCCATTTCACCAGGAGGAGCCAAAGAGGAGCCCCCCAAACGGGAGAGGCAGGTTCAGCTCCGGGTCCCAAGGGGAGCAGCCACGCTCCTGCCCCGCTTCCATCAGGACACGTCCCCCATCCCACAGCTCAGCACCGAGGGATGGAGCTCCCCCAGGAGGGGTGGCAACAATCCTGGGAGCCTTCCTGCTCACCTGGAGCTCACCAGCTCCCTGGGCACAGGGGATCTGTGAGGAAGGGAAGGTGGGAGTGCAGAGAGACGCCAGGATCTGCTTCCCTACGGAGCCCTGGCACCGCTCCCTGGCACAGCCGGGAACACCCCGAGGGGCTGCCATTCCCCAGGATTTCCGTTTTTCCCACGTGTTTTCCGTGCACACCGAGTGGCCCAGGTGCACAGTCCGTAAATAAACCCGTGAAGGGGGGAAACAGTGCTCCAAATTCCCATTTTACCGAGGGGGATGTGAGGAAAACAGGGAGATCCCACCCCCTGGGAATTGCAGCATCCCAGGAGTGACGGAGGTGCTCTGGGAAACTCCCCCCCAACAAGGACGTGGGTGCACAGTGACCCCCCCAGCGAGGACAGGGATAGTGGGGTGAGGGAGGTGCAGCTCGGCAGCATTCCCAGTGATCCAAGGTGTTATTCCAGCCCCACAGGTGTTACCCGGTCTGGAAGGGGATTTCTTGGAGCCTGACGGAGCCGGGCGGGGCGGGGGCTCCCCGCGAAGCTTCCGATCAGCTGGTCCTCCTGCCCCTGAGCTCCTGGGAGAAACTGTCCCAAAGAACCACGGAATTCATCTTACCAGAAAGGAATTACTGGAAAACAGTTATGGGCTGATGAACATGGAAGGAGGCAAAGGAGGGAACCCTCCACCTGGATCAGCCCAGGAAGCCCCTCACCGTTCCCACCCCGCTCCGTGGGGTTCCCAGCCCTGAGCCGAGGGGGAAATTCCAAGGGAAAGGTGGCCGCTGGCGTTGTGGCTGCCTGGGAATGCCTGGGAATGCCTGGGAAGCTGCGGCTCCGTTGCTGGGAGTGCCCAGAGGACGGCAGCAGGGAGCAGCCTCGGCTCCAGCACTGCTGCTCCAAGCCGGGCACGATCCTGAAACGCTTCCCGGCGGGAATGAGGTGGGGTGGTGAGAGCTGGGAAATACCTAAAACACCGGGATAACTGTTGCTGGTTGTGCCTGTGGAAAAGCTGGAAGATACAGCGCTGTACAAGCCGGCAGGGATGTATGGAAAATGGGAGGGAAAGAAGAGAAGGAAGAAAGGGAAAGGAGA
>NW_020956765.1:23165-30160 GCF_003031625.1 Empidonax traillii | reverse complement strand
CCATGTGCATCCCTGCTCCTGCCTCCCTTCCCCCATCAGAATTCCCACTCCCCCCACCCCACATGTCTGTGCCTCAGCCCCTCTTCCCCCCTCCTCCTCATTCCCTGCTTCCCGGACACCTGTACCACAAACACCTCTCTGGGTGTCATTCCCGAGGAAAGGCTGGGGATTTGGTGGCTGGCCCTGGATTTATGGGCTGTCCAGAGCCCAAAGGCTCGTTCCCTTCCCGACTCCTAAAAATAGCGTGTGTTTAATGGAGCCGTCACGGAGCACCGGGAATGGGGCTGATGGATGGAGAGGAGCCTTCGCTCCCGGATCCGTGTGGAGAGGGAGGCTCTAAATTTAGAGGGAAAGAGCAATAGGACACCAGGGCATCCCGGTGGGATGGAGTGCTGGGAGCTCATCCAGGCACGGGAATGGGGAATGCAGACCGCTGGAAAACAGCCTGGGAGGGCCTGTGGATGGAGAACCTGGACTGTCCCATCCTCTCTTCCCTCGGGCACCAACACCGGGGTGCGAATAGGAAAGGGAAAAAATCTCATTTGGAATGAGAAAAATATCCCTTTTTGGTTTAAACAGAATGCTGGAATTATATTTCTAAATACCGTTTAGAATTGAATTTAATTCAATTTAATCTTCTTAAATGCAAGATTTATGCACCTCTAATTATTGGCAGTCGGTTTTTTTCCATCATCTATTTTTGACCAACTGCTCCTGAATCACTAGCCCTGGAGCAGGAGGCAGAACAGGCGGCAGCACCACAGAATCCCAGGATCCCTGAGGCTGGAAAAGCCCTCCCAGCCCATGGATCCCCCCTGTGCCCCATCCCCACCTTGTCCGCCAGCCCAGAGCACTGAACAGAACACACAGTCAGGGCAGATGTGGCCTCAGGACTGGAGAGGGCTGGGTTGGTGTTGGTGCCTTCTCCAGCACAGGGACACTTCTCGTGCCAACTTCCTGAGCCAACACACCCACGTAGGTGTCTGGAAAGTACTCTGGCTCCTCCTGACTCAGGGAATTCTGAACTGCCTCATCACCCTGGAAGAGACCCCACGGTCAGCTGATGCTGGGTGGTCTCACCAGCCTGGAGAAAAGGAGGCTCAGGGGGGACCTTCTGGCTCTGCAAGTCCCTGCCAGGAGGGGGGAGCCGGGGGGGGTCGGGCTCTGCTCCCAGGGAACAGGGACAGGACAAGGGGAAACGGCCCTGGAGGTGTCCCAGGCAGGCCTGGCCGTGGCACTCAGTGCTCTGGGCTGGGGGACAAGGTGGGCATGGGGCACAGGGGGGATCCATGGGCTGGGAGGGCTTTTCCAACCTCACTGATTCCATGATTCTGTCTCGCTCTTCTGCAGCTGCTGAATCCCACCCTGGTGCCCAGGGCGGGCTGTGAGCAGGCAGAGCCCCCCCAGTTGGCACTGGGGGTGGGAGCTTTGCTGCCCTGGAAGCAGCACCTCAGCCCTGGGCAGCCCCCCCGGCCTCTCCCTCTGCCCATTGTGGATCCCTCCCACACGTCCTGATCCTGCTCCCAGCACCTGACTCGCAGTGGGCTGATGAGCAGATGCCACCACAATGAAAACCCGGCCCAGGCTCGGTGCCAGGCAGCCAATCTGGCTGGGGGGGCCAGCAGGGAAGGGAAGGGAATTATTTCCAAAGAAATGCTGAACTGTGCTGGGAAGGGGGGGAGGACACACAGTGCTGGGGTCAGAGAGGAGCCTGAAGCTCCTCTCCATGGAGAAGGAGCCAGGGCAGGTGAATTGGGATGGGTCACCTCCATCGCCAGGGGTGCTCCCCACAACCAGTGCTGCTGTGGCAGCAGCAGGTCCTGCTTAGTTTCATAATCCCTGAACCCCAGAGGTTGGAAAAGCCCTCCCAGCCCATGGATCCCCCCTGTGCCCCATCCCCACCTTGTCCCCCAGCCCAGAGCACTGAGTGCCACGGCCAGGCCTGCCTGGGACACCTCCAGGCCTGGGCACTCCAAACCTCCCTGGGCAGCCCCTGCCAAGGTCTCACCACCCTTTCCATGAGGAAATTCCTCCTGAATTTCTTCATGCAGGGATTTACACACATTTGGTGAAACTCTGGCCTGCATAACACGAATTCAGGGAGGAGAGAACTCAGTCAGTCCCTCCTGCATTAGTCCCTCTTGCCCTTAATTTATGAGCTGCATTTGCACTGAAATTAGAGATTTTTTTTCTTATCTATAAGTGAAAAAATGCAAATTAAATGCAAATCTGCCCTTAGGTAACCGCCAGTCAGAGCAGCACCTCTGTGTCTCCTCCCCTGGGGTCTGACCAGCCCCGAAGGGAACACGCAGATCAGCCAGAGCCAGCAGCCTGAGCCAACCAGGGCAGCACAGAAGGGCTGCAGGACGCTATTCCACGGGGATTCATCCACATTTCTGCAACACAGGCATTTCCACAAGTGCCACCCAGGCAGTTGTGCTCGTTCCTGACTGAGCCCAAGGCACTCAGGGCAGGAATTCCTCCCCACCAGCTGTGGCTCCCCAGGCAACTGGAAAGGCTCTCCATGAATTCAGCAGCAGGGCACAATCCCTTGGGAGGAGCCCACAACTCTTCCAGCAGCCCCAAGGAAGTGGGATGGGTGTTCAGTCCATGGCCAGAACATCTGTGGCACATCAATCTGGCCACTGTGGTACCACAGGGGTTTGTTTGCCCAGAGCTCAGAGCAGGAGGAATCGTCCTGTCATGGGAAACGTTAAGGCAAAGGGAATCTGGAAAGAATCTCGAGTCAAGAGTTTTAAATCCACGCTCTGAGAAGGGGAAGGATCAGTAAATCTAACAGATATCAGGTTTATAGCCTGAGCAGCACCTTGGGATATTCATAAAAATGACCTTTACTCTGGACTGCCAGAGGAGCTGCCGGCAGAGCAGAGATTAATCGAGAGGAGGAAAGTTCAGAGAATCCCAGGATGGTCTAGGGGGGAAGGGAACTTAAAGCCCATCCAGTGCCACCCCTGCCATGGGCACTACACTGTACCAAGCCCCGTCCAGCCTGGCCTTGGACACTCCCAGGGATCCAGGGGCAGCCACAGATGCTCTGGGAAATGCATTCCAGCCCCTCCCCACCCTCCCAGCCAGCAATTCCTTCTGGGCTGGATCATGCCCAGCCTCTCACCCACCAACACCCCAAATCCTTCTCCCAGGGCTGCTCCCCATCCATCCCTCACCCAGCCTGGATTTGGGCTTGGACAAGGCCAGGCTGCTCCAAGCCCTGTCCTTCAAAGGAAGAGGACCAAGGCCAAAGGCAGCAGAGCCAGAGGACACCTGCCACAGGCAGCAACACAATGGAGACGGGATCAGGCTTGGAATTAAGTCAGGAAAGTGAAAGGAAAACAAAGAGGATTTTAAAAATGCTGCTGTAGAAGCAGCCAAAGGACCCATTTCAGCTCCTGCATGACAAGTGGTGCCTGTTGGAGGCAGAAGCTGGACAGGGCACCAGGCCCAGGGCATGAGGGGTTATCTGAGCCCTGGCAAGCTGGATCCAGCTCCATCCTTTCCCACTGGCAGCTCTGTGCCCATCAGAGCTCCCGGTCCCCAGCTCAGCTGTGCCCTCGGGGTCTCCACACCAGCTCCTCGTGCTGCCTGCCAATGCCAGGGAGCTCAGGGCTCATCCTGGCTGAGAGCAGGGCATCCTGATTCCCCCTTCTGCCAGGGGACTGGCACCTCACCAGTGCCCAGGGAGGGTTGCAATGGGATGATCCTTAAGGGCCTTTTCCAACCCAACCCAGTCTGGGATCTCTCTCCAGCCACGAGACGGGGGGAGAAGCAGATGAATTTCTTGGAGTGTCAACAAGGAAGGTGTTTTAAGCTGTGGATCATCCCTTCCCACCACTCTTCATGGAATATTCAGAGCTGGAAGGGACCCACAAGGACCATGGATCCAACTCCTGGCCCTGCACAGACACCCCAACAATCCCACCCTGTGCTGAAAGCATCAGAAAATAAACTTTTTTTCAACCCCAATTTGGGAGTTCCAGGTGGTTTTGGGTCCCTTTTCATCCCCAGTTTGGGTGTCCCAGGAGATTTTGGGGACTCTTTTTCCGCTTCACACCCCCAAACCCTTCCCTTTAATTCCTGGGTGAGCTCTGCCTGGCAGGTGAGGGATGTTCCACCATGGAAAACGAGTGGGAGAGACAGTCAGGACCTGCCACAAAAGAGCATTTTGGAAAAAAAATCACCAGGGAATGAGGGTCAGGGGAGGGAGAGGACACAGCTCAGGGTGGAAGGAACCCAAACCAGACAGGTTTATTTTTCCCCAGCTAAAATAAGCAAATGCAGATTTTTCCAGTGCCTCCAACTCATCCCAAACAGCTCTTTGGTCTTAATTACACAGTTACCAAATATTCCTCCAATATTTTAAACCAAATCTGCAGGTTCTTCTCCCAGAATTTCCCTGGACCACGGGCTCAGGGTGACTCTGTAACTAACCCAAAGCAAGAACACGCTCAAAGCACGGGCACCGGTGCCAGTCTGAGCAGAAGGCTGTCCAACAATTGACAAATGATGTCCCCAAAAAATTAATACTCAGATTTAATTTCATCTATTAAAAATACTCCCTGATGATGTTACTGGGAAACTGTGGCTGCCCCTGGATCCCTGGAGGTGTCCAAGGCCAGGTTGGATGGGGTTTGGAGCAACCTGGGCCAGTGGGAGGTGTCCCTGCCCATGGCAGGGGGTGGCTCTGGGTGGGTTTTAAGGTCCTTCCAACCCAAACCATTCCATGACTCTGTGAGTCCTAATCTTTGTTCCTTGAGGGGTTTGTTTATTCCCAGAAGCCTCAGGATCCACATTCCCTACCTGCACAGTTTCTCTGTTGCCAGGAATACCCGACAGGGCCGGGTTTTTTTGTAGCTTTGACTCGAAGCACTCACTCAAAATTCCGCCTGTGTCGTAACTCACTGAAGACAGTCAACTCCATTTACTCCCCTCCATTCCTCTTCTTTATCAAATATAAAAATCTGCCTCCATCCCCATTACCAGGATATCTTAAACCATCATTTTCCACAGCAACATAAAGGTTTATGTTGTTTGTCCTCAGCCCATGCATCACACACCCTTCCCAACCCTCACTTCACTGTTCCCTCAGTCTGTTCTGGCTGGGAAGGGGCTGGAGAACTCCTGAGGGAGCTGGGGGGGCTCATCCTGGAGAAAAGGAGGCTCAGGGGGGACCTTCTGGCTCTGCAAGTCCCTGCCAGGAGGGGGGAGCCGGGGGGGGTCGGGCTCTGCTCCCAAGGAACAGGGACAGGACAAGGGGAAATGGCCTCAAGCTGTGCCAGGGGAGGGGCAGGTTGGATACTGGGGGACAAAAACCAGAAGATGGGCAAAAGCTGAGACCTCCAAACTAAGCAGGGCCAGAAGAAATAAATTTAGAACATAAAGAATCCCAGAACTCCGGAGGTTGGAAATTACTTCCAAGGTCATGGATCCACCCTGTGCCCCATCCCCACCTTGTCCCCCAGCCCAGAGCACTGAGTGCCACGGCCAGGCCTGCCTGGGACACCTCCAGGGCTGGGCACTCCAAAAAACCTCCCTGGGCAGCCCCTGCCAAGGCCTGATAGACCTTTTTTTTTGGTTATTTACTAAAGAAACTCTGTTTAGGCCCCAAAGGTTTCCAGGTTCACCAACAGGAAACACCTAAGGAGACTCTGACGGGGAAGGGAAGAATTTCTTGGGGCGATAACAGAGCTGGACAACAGGACATTTCCCTCCTGAGTCACCAAACCCTGCAGTGACCATGACCTGGAGGGAAGTCCTGAGCCTGAGGCCGCCAAGAGAAGGCCCTGGCTCATTTGGGAACATCAATATGCAGCTCGTGGCCTCTTCCCTCGGAGCAGGAGAATCCTGCAGGTTAAAGGAACGTCCGAATGGCACCTCCAAAATGTCAACCCGAAAGTCGCAGCCTCTGAATTTCAATGAGGAACACAACGAATTCCCTGGGCTGCCTCATCCTTGTCACAGTCACCTTCAATCTGCAACTCCTTCCCAACATCCTGTCTTACCCTGCCCCCTGGCACTGGGAAGCCATTCCCTGTGTCCTGGCACTCCAGGCCCTTTTAAACAGTCTCTCTCCATCTTTCTCATTGGCTCCTTCAGGCACTGCAGGGTTGAAATGAAGTCACTTTAAGACCTTCTCTTTTCCAGGCTGAACAATCCCAATTGTCCCAGCCTGGCTCCATAGCAGAGGGGCTCCATCCCTCTAACCAACTCGGTGGCCTCCTCTTTGGTCTCCTAAAATGTTGGGTGGGGTTCACACCAATATCCAAGCTCTGCTGTCCCGTTACCTCCAGAAGACCCTGATGCTTCAGCAACCTCCTCACCAGAGCAGCAAACACTGACCATGGATCAGTGAGTCTATTTTGGATGTTAATGCACCCAGGACATGCCCTGAGCCCTTGGGATACAACCTGGGACACAACTGCTCCGACACATCCACTGCCCGTCCCAAAGAACGGGTGAACTCAGAGACCGACAGAGATTTAGAGTGAATCTCCAGGGCCATCCAGGGTGAGGGGAGGCCCCTGGGGGTGGAAAAACAGCACTTACCTTGCCGGGAGTCGTACTGTCTCATCTGCACCTCCTCCACACATTCTGCTGGGAACCAGCCAGTCCTGCCCTTCACGGTGCCTTCCCAAAACCCGCCTTCGCCGATGCTCAGCACTGTGGGGAGAGAGAAACGGGTGTGTTAGAGAGGGGATCCCAGGAGAGGGAAGGTTGGAGTGCCCAGGAACATGGAATCATGGAATCAGTGAGGCTGGAAAAGCCCTCCCAGCCCATGGATCCACCCTGTGCCACATCCCCACCTTGTCCCCCAGCCCAGAGCACTGAGTGCCACGGCCAGGCCTGCCTGGGACACCTCCAGGCCTGGGCACTCCAAACCTCCCTGGGCAGCCCCTGCCAAAGGCCTCACCACCCTTGCCAGCAACAAATTCCTCCTCAGGGCCAACCTGAGCCTCCCCTGGCACAGCTTGAGGCCGTTT
>NW_020956765.1:11673-22579 GCF_003031625.1 Empidonax traillii | reverse complement strand
TCCTGGCAGGGACTTGCAGAGCCAGAAGGTCCCCCCTGAGCCTCCTTTTCTCCAGGATGAGCCCCCCCAGCTCCCTCAGCTGCTCCTCACATGGACATAACAGGGGAGAACACAAAACACTGGTCTGGCATGGTCTGGAGGAAGAAAGGACCTCAAGAAGCCTCCAAAAGCTTCTGTCCCCCATGTCCAGAAGACAGAAGTGCACAGAGAGCTTCCTGCAGGTGTGTGCTGAGAAAAGGAAACACCAAACTGGTAACCCCCAGCTTTGTAAGATGGGTGTAGATGGGGGACCCAGACACAACACAGGGTGTGGTGAAACCATTTCCTGGAAATTTGGGACCAACCATAACCTCCGTCATCCTCAGAGTGACAGAGGAATCCCAGCCCCACAGGGAAAATGGGATGCAGAGAGGGAGAGAAATTGGCCAAGGCAACAACACCTTCTGATGGAAGGTGTCCCATGGCAGTGGGTGGGACTGGATGGGCTTTAAGGTCCCTTCCAACCCAAACCATTCCACGACTCAGAAAAAGAAAAAAAAAAAAAAAACAAACCAGGAATTGCTGTGGAGTTTGATACCCCAAAGGACAGAAGGCAGAGCCACATCCCAACCAACTCCACCACGTGCTGCTGCCTTTCCAGCTCAGCTCCCAGCACCTCCCAGGCCGGATCCATCCCTGCTCCCATCCCCACCGTGCTGTGTCAGTCAGAGCTAAATCCAAACTCGGCAGTTATTAATAAATTAAAGCGCTGCTCCGGCAGCCAAAGCAAATTCCCCAAAGGAGAGGAGCCGCACGACTCCTGGATCCAGGCATTAATCCTACAGGCAGCAAGGGAAAAACAAACACAGGCACACGCCTGGCGTGGCAGCCAAACAGCAGAATCATTTCAGCTCCTCTCCAGATCTTCTCTTGAGATGCAAACGCTCCTGCTCTCCAAAAGGTTGGGATGTTGTCACCGTTTGGAACGGCCCCAAGTCCCGGCCCTGATTTCCCGCTGCTCCCGGCCGTGCTGTAGCGGCTCCGCTAACATCTCCCGCTGGAAAATTCCCCTTTTGTAGTACTTTGTATTTCCAGCTTCCAAAGCTCAGCCAGCTCTCCAGAGCCTCCTGTTCTGGCTCTGCAATTACACACCGCTCCTCGTTAAGATTTGCTGTTCCTTGAGGATGGGGGAGGACTGAGGATCCAGCTCATCTGGAATCAGGCCAGATTTTAAGGGAGCGACGAAGCGAGTTCCAAGGAGAAGATTTAAAGTTGTCCATATTTCACCCGTTTGTCCCTCAGGATGTGACGTGAGACGACACTAAAAACATTGCTCCAGTCAAGGAAAACAACGTTCCTGCTCTCCCTCACCCCACAAGCCCCTGGCCAAGCAGGATTCAGGATTCACCAGTCCAGGCTGGCAGCTCCCAATCGCCAGCTTGGCCTTTGCTGTTTGGGAAAGTCTTCCAGGGTTAATTGTTCCCCCACCTTCCCAGGGATCAAGGTGAGACTGACCAGCCTGAAGCCCCCCACCCTTCCTGCCTTGCCCTTCTTGAGGACAGAAGCGACATTTGCAGGAACTTCCCCCGACCACCGTGACCTGTGAGGGATCACAGAATTATGGATTCATGGAATGATGGAGCGTGGCCCGGCAAAGCCACCAGCCAGGTCCCTCAGCCCTCACTGGGGCACCCTGTGAGCCCCAGGTCCTGTTGGTTTGACTCTTCCCTAAGCTGATCCTCCGCCCCTGAGGGTACATGGACATGCCATGGACTATCCCACTGCTCTCAGGGACCTGGGAATGCTGGAGCCTGGTCTCACCAACCCAGGCTGACAAAGAGTCGTAGAATGGTTTGGGTGGGAAGGGACCTTAAAGCCCATCCAGTCCCACCCCTGCCATGGGCAGGGACACCTCCCACTGTCCCAGGTTGCTCCAAGCCCTGTCCAACCTGGCCTGGGACACTCCCAGGGATCCAGGGGCAACCACAGCTTCTCTGGGCAACCTGTGCCAGGGCCTGCCCACCCTCACAGCCAGCAATTCCTTCCCTAAAAGATAAGGGTGGAAGGTACCTCATTCTTGCTGTACAAAGACACAACGTTCAAGAACTGAGGTCCAGAGAGAAGAGGGGGCTGGCAGGGGGAGGAGCAGATGGATCCCAAGGAGCTCTGGAGAGCCCAAAAGCACCCTCAGGGCACCGGTCTGGATCCAGCAGGCCCTGACCCTCCACAGGGACACAGACCCTCCACAACCATCTCCTGACAACTCACTCCAACCTCCTCCTGCAAAGTCAGGCCCTTCTCCTGCCCGTCCCCAGGCTCCTGTGCCAGCTGCTCTCCCAGGGGAGCCGTGTGCCGGGCGGGCAGCGCCGCGGGCGGCCGAGGCAAAGCTGCTGCTGACAGGACGAGAGGAATAAACGGCCCAGCGAGGCCCACAAATCACTGCTCTGAGCCCGAGCCATCGGCTCTGAAGGTCACTGGAATCTGAAGGGCCATAAACATGGAAATGAGGCGCTGGCTGAGTCACGGTTTGGGGACGCGGCGCTCACGAAGTGCTTAAATATGGTGGGAGTAAATGAACAAACAGGACACGGGGAATGTCTCAGGGAGGAAGGCAGAGCTGCCACCTCTGGATCCCAGACCTGGCCAGCCAAGTGCATCCACTGCCTCCCAGCTGTTTGCTCCACGCTCCGAACCAAGGAGCCCTGTGGCTTCTCGAGTTGGGATCTGGAACATCCTTTAACCTGCCGCTGCAGGACCCCAGAGGAAAAGGTCTCAAAGCTCCTGAATCCCCTTGGTTTTCTCTCCACCCCTCCTGGGGGACTCTCTCCCTGGATCCCTCTCTGCTCTCAAGCCAAATGGAGACATTCCCACCTTCCCCTCCCGGGCACAAATCCACATTCCACCTTTGTTCCGTCACGAACCTGACCCTGCTTTCCCCCACCCCACTCACAGCTCCTGCCTCTGCAGACAGTCTCTTCATCAGGAACTGCAGTGACAGGACAAGGAGTGAAGGGTTCAGACTGAAAGAGGGGAAATTTAGGCTAAATATTGGGAAGGAATTGCTGGTTGGGAGGGTGGGCAGGCCCTGGCACAGGTTGGCCAGAGAAGCTGTGGCTGCCCCTGGATCCCTGGGAGTGTCCAAGGCCAGGTTGGATGGGGCTTGGAGCAACCTGGGCTGGTGGAAGGTGTCCCTGCCCATGGCAGGGGGTAGGGCTGGATGGGTTTTAAGGCCCCTTCCCACCCGAACCATTCCACAATCTGTGTGATGGAATAACACAGGGATGCCAAGGCCTCTTCACCACTCATCACCTTCCCGTTTCTTCCACAGGAGCAGGGACCCAGAAAGAGGGAAGCTCCCCAAATCCTGCTCCCAGAATCCTGCTCTGCTCAGTGTCAGCTAAAAAATTCCCGTGCTGAGCTCTGGCTCCTCATCAGCCACTGCCCCATGTGCTGGTGTGGTCCCTCCTGGGGGCAGCACTGCTGTGCTGTGACCTTCACTTTGTCCTGGAGCTGGGCAGGCCCCGACTTTCTTCCTGGTATTTTTTTTCCCCCTCACCAGGAGAGGTTTCTCCTCCTTTCCATTTAATTGGCCTGGCTCTATACTGGGACACAGGCAAAACTGGAAGGAAGCCAAGGAATGTAAAGTTTCACACTTCAGGCTTTAAATCCCTCACTCTGAGCTCTGGTAAATCCCAGCTCGGCTCCAGCACGAGGGTACACACGGGCTGCACGTTCCCAAAGGCACACTTATCCCAAATCCTAAGAGTTTTGGTGAACCAACCATCAGCAGTATTGCCTTTCCAAAAGAATCCCGCCAGTTGTGCCAGGAGGTCTCGGGAATGTCACACCTAGGAAAGGGATATCTCCAGTACCCACAGCCTTCCCGACTCCCAGAGCTGGGGGAGGCTCCCAAATCCTGTCCTGGAACGTTCCATGGGGTTGGGGCAGGACCTGGCACTTCACCTTATCGAGCCTCAAACACGCCACAACACCCCAACTTTTCACTCTGCTCCTGATTAGTTATGAAATTAAAACACAATGACAAAACCTGACGACTTTAAACCCCCACCAAATGATGGGGATCGACTGTGACTGCTCCCCCTCCATCTGGCAGGTGTTACAGGGTCCTTTCATCACCACAACACGTTGCACTTGGGGTCATTCGTAAAAAAAAAACAAGGGAGAGACAAGTTGGCAGTTACGGAAATGAGGGAAAATGGGGAAGATTTACGGGCACCCCAGAGGAACAGGAAAATGGTTTATCCACCACCCTCAGAACCCTCCACTGGGTGTCCACAACCAGCTGGGCCACACTGGGATGGAAGTGCACATGAAGATTCCTACAACAGCCCGAAGTCATTCCCACCCAAACAGGGCTCGTCCAACCCCACGAGGGCCACGTGGCACCTTCATCCACAGCTCTCTCCCTAATTCCTGGAGACAAGAAAACAAATGGAATCATCTCACTCAGGTTTTCTTTATAACAGTAAAAAAAATTATTCCAGAATGACTAATCTGGGGGGGGGGAGGGGGGGAAGGTTCACCTGGAGAAGGGAAGGGTCCGGGGAGACCTGAGAGCCCCTTGCAGGGCCTAAAGGGGCTCCAGGAGAGCTGGAGAGGGACTGGGGACAAGGGATGGAGGGACAGGACACAGGGAATGGCTTCCCACTGCCAGAGGACAGGGAGAGATGGGATATTGAGAAGGAATTGCTGGCTGTGAGAGGGGAGAGGGACTTGAATGGATTTCCCAGAGAAGCTGTGGCTGCCCCTGGATCCCTGGAAGTGCCCAAGGCCAGGCTGGACGGGGCTTGGAGCAACCTGAGCTAGTGAAAGGTGTCCCTGCCCATGGCAGGGGGTGGCACTGGGTGGGCTTTAAGGCCCCTTCCCACCCAAAGCATTCCATGGTTCCATCCACAAGAGGAGTGCTGCCTTCCTGGGGACTCAGCTCTATTCCTGAGGAGCAGAAATCCCTCCTCACCCTGTTCCCAAGGATCCCAGCGCAGGCAAGGGACCCAAATGTGGGTCAGGAAAACACAAACCAAACAAGTCTGGCAGCTTCTATTTTAAAACTTCCCTTAAACACCACACTTCTTATCCTTGACTCAATTTACCACCTCCAGCTTTTCCCACAGGCTTCCCCGACCCAGGGACGGTACTTCCCCAACTCCCTCTTCCGTCTCTTCCCAAGTTTGAGGCTCCAGCTCCCGCAGAGAGCAGAGGCACAGCTGGGTCCAAACGAGACCTGAGGTGGCACCAGGCTCAACTAGAGCAGAGGAGGAGATGAGATCACCGTGGATGAGCAGGGACACGACCGAGAACGGGCACGAGGAGGGGACGGGCTCGGCAGAGGGGAGCTCAGGCCACCTCTTCCTGCACCATCTGTCACCAGCTACATCCCAAATTCCCTGGCATCCAGGCAGGTAAAAGCAATTAAGCTCGAGGCCCGAGGAGATGAAAAGTCTCCAGGAGCAGATGGGATGTCCCTGAGTGCCATTAGAGGGAAGGACACGCTGCCCTTGGCCCACGGTGTGAGAGCAGCCCAGCCCCAGGCTCGGGGCGGGGGGGGGCTGTCCCGCTCCCTTTCCCAGGTATTTCTGCTCCCAGCTCCACCTGGTGCTCTCAGGGCTCCAAGGCCAGGCCACAAGGGCTGGACAATGTGCCCAAGTGTCACGTTTCATGACCAGCACCCTCATGGATGAGATCAGCTTGAGCTGGTGACAGAGAAGGACCCGGTTTGGTGACACAGGGACACGGCAGAGGTGGCCCAGGAGCAGCAGCAGTGCCTGAGCAGAGGCAGTTAAAACTCCAGAGAATTCCAGAATCCCTGAGGTGGGAAAATCCCTCCCAGCCCATGGATCCACCCTGTGCCCCATCCCCACCTTGTCCCCCAGCCCAGAGCACTGAGTGCCACGGCCAGGCCTGCCTGGGACACCTCCAGGCCTGGGCACTCCAAACCTCCCTGGGCAGCCCCTGCCAAGGCCTCACCACCCTTTCCATGAGGAAATTTTCCCTAAAATCCAATTTGAACTTCCCCTGGCACAGCTTGAGGCCGTTCCCTCTCCTCCTGTCCCTGTTCCCTGGGAGCAGAGCCCGACCCCCCCCGGCTCCCCCCTCCTGGCAGGGACTTGCAGAGCCAGAAGGTCCCCCCTGAGCCTCCTTTTCTCCAGGATGAGCCCCCCCAGCTCCCTCAGGAGTTCCCCACACCCTTCCCCAGCTCCTTCAGCCGCTCCAAGTCCTGTCTCTCCCTCCCCAGCTCCAGCTCCTCATCTGCAGTCCCGGCAGCCACATCCGCCTCTCCCCCTGCCCACACTGCTGGAATTCCTCTGGCAGGCGGGATTTCTGCAGTGACTCCCTGCTCTGAGTACGGAATGAGGGGCCATGGGCTGGGGGGCTGCGGGTGCAGCCACTCTGGAGCTCCAGAGCTGGATGAGGGATTGGGAGCTCGGCCCTCCCAGCCCCACCCCAGTTCCAGCCGGAGCCGTTCCAGCCCCGCAGGCTCCAGCAGCTGCCGCTGAGCTGATTTTTTATAATCATCTCGCTTTTAATACAACCATTACACACTCATTATGCCTTTAATTAAGCATTTCTTGGAAAAAAATAGTGCCAATCAAAGTCAGCAGGTCGGGATGGGAAAGGAAGGGAAGGGACGTATTCCCAAAATGTTAATGAGGACTTTGCAGCCTCAGCAGAGCTCCAGGATCTGGTGCCCAGTGAGGAGATTTGGGATGGGAGATGAGAAGCTTGAGCTGGCTGGAGCTGAATGGCGCCAGCTCCTGATCCCTCCTGCAGTCCAAGCTTCCCCCTTCTCTCCCAGCACTGGCTGATCCTTTCCCCTTTCCCTTCCTTACCTCCTGGACACAAAGATCCCACCCAGGCTGCTCACAGCAGTGGATTTCCACAGCGTGAGTGGTTTTCCCAGGGAGCCAGGCCCTTTCCATGGATGCCACAGACCAATTGGAGCACATTTCATGAGCTTGGGATGCCAGGACTGCCGGTGATCCCGAGCCCCACCCCCAGATAACCCACCTGCAGGGAGAGCTGCCAAACTTCCCCAAAGCCAAGTCTGCCCTGGAAGACTGGGGTGAATCCTGCCACAGGTCACTGTGCCCAACACCCCAGAGCAGGCACCCCCAGCTCTTCCCTACAACAGCTTCTCCATCTCAGGGGGATGAGATTCCCTCTCATGCCAAGGTATCCCAACCTCCCAGGCAGCCCCAGCAGGGTGGGGGCCACAGGACTGGCAGCCAAAGGTGGGTCCTGAGGGAAATGTGGGCACTGGAAGGGCTCAGGCTGCTCTGGTGCCTGACAAACCGGGACAGCTCACACCAAAACCCACCATTCCCGCTCATCAGGACACAGGGAAAGTTCCCCCCAGTTCCCCCACTTCCTCCCTGGGAATACAGGGAGGATCCTGCTGCTCCTGCAGCTGCATGGCCAGGACTTGGCTCTTTGGGAAGGTCTGAAGTGTCTGGGCTCAGCAGGAGATCCCCCCAACCATGGACATCCCTCTTAACTCTCACCCAGCAAAGGGGTGAGAGGGACAGGTCAAACTCAATGTCCTGGAACCATGGAATATCCTGGGTTAGAAGGGACCCACAGGGATCACTGATCCAAACCCTGACCCTGCCCAACAATGACCTTGACCTTGAGAGCATTATCCAAACCCTCCTGCAGCTCTGGCAGCCTTGGGGCTGTGCCCACTGCCCTGGGCAGCCTGTTCAGTGCCAACCACCCTCTGGGGGAAGAACCTTTCCCTGAGATCCAACCTGAGCCTGCCCTGGCACAGCTCCAGCCATTCCCTGGGGGCTGTCCCTGTCACAGAGACCAGAGATAGGAGCTGTGCCAACCCCCTCTCTCCTGGGCAAGAAGAAAGCAGATGATATGTGGGTGAAGGACTGAGGTTCCTTCCAACAGACTGGGATAAAATCACTTGTCTTGAGGAGGGGGATCATGGAATCATGGAATGGGTTGGGTGGGAGGGGACCTTAAAGCCCATCCAGTGCCACCCCCTGCCATGGGCAGGGACACCTTCCACCAGCCCAAGTCGCTCCAAGCCCCGTCCAACCTGGCCTTGGACACTTCCAGGGATCCAGGGGCAGCCACAGATGCTCTGGCCAACCTGGGCCAGGGCCTGCCCACCCTCCCAGCCAGCAATTCCTTCCCAATCTCCCATCTGTCCCTGCCCTCTGGCACTGGGAAGCCATTCCCTGTGTCCTGTCCCTCCATCCCTTGTCCCCAGTCCCTCTCCAGCTCTCCTGGAGCCCCTTTAGGCCCTGCAAGGGGCTCTCAGGTCTCCCTGGATCCTTCTCTTCCCCAGGTGATCCCCCCCAGCTGTCCCAGCCTGGCTCCAGAGCAGAGGGATCCAGCCCTGGGAGCAGCTCCAGGGTCTCCTCTGGACTCTCTCCAGCAGCTCCACGTCCTTGTGCTGCTGTTCCCAGGGCTGGGGCAGCTCTGCAGGGGGGTCTCACCTGAGGGGGCAGAGGGGCAGGATCCCCCCCTGCCCTGCTGCCCACGATCCCTGTGGGATCAGCCCAGGGCACGGGGGGGGTTCTGGGCTGGGGCATCTCCAATATCCCACCACCACCATCCCAAATCCTTCTCCCAGGGCTGCTCTCCAGCCATTCCCCACTGAGCAGGACATCCAGGGATGCTTTGCAGTGGTTCCACAGCAGCATTCCTGGTGTGGGGGAGCAGCAGCAGAGGCTTCCCAAGCTCCTGCACACAGAGGAGCAGTCAGAGCTCTCTCCACGCTGCCCACGGAACACACTGAGCCAGGAGAGGAGATGGAGATCCAGAGGAAAGCTCCCCAGGCTGCTCCCTGCTCCTCACACATGAGGTGTTTCCCTGGAGGAGGAGGAGTCCTGGAGTTCAGGAAATCCCTTTGTCTGCTGCAGGAATCCTCTCCCACTGAGGTGCTGTGATGCACTAATCCCACTGCAGCAGCCAAAGGGAGCCTCTGGGAGGGGTTCCCGGCCTGGGGGGATTTTTTTAACCCTCCCTGACCGAGTCCTGCTCTGAGGAACGTTTTGGGATCAGACACGTGGGCAGGGACTGACAATTCTAATTCCCCGCCCACAGCCGGCAAAGCTCATCCTTAAAGAGAGGAGGATTAGGAATCCCCCAGATCCACGCAGGGGGAATCCCCAGCAGCAAAGCACTCGGCCTGAGGGGAAGGAATCCCCACCCTGACACATCCTTCCCACAGAGCAGCGGGAAATGGCCATGGACAACCCTTGGCTGCCACGGAGTGATGTCCTAAACCCCCTCCTGGACCAGCCCTGAGCCCAGACCTGCAGGGACAGCCCAGGAACCCACCCAGGGATCGGGATGTGCTGCCCCCCAAGTCCTCCCTCTGCTCACCCAGAGCTGCACAAAGGACAAAACCATTCCCAAAAGGAATGGAGAACCCCGTTCCATGTCCAAAGGAGGAGTCCTGGGCAAGGCCAGGTGATTCCTCAGGAATCCAGACAAGGGCTTTGGCATCCTCTGCCCCATTCCCGGCACACACTGCCCCATCCTGGCACCCTCTGCCCCATTCCCAGCACACACTGCCCCATTCCCAGCACACACTGCCCCATCCTGGCACGCACTGTCCCATTCCCAACACACACTGCCCCATCCTGGCACGCACTGCCCCATTCCCAGCACCCTCTGCCCCATTCCCAGCACCCAAAGCCCCATCCTGGTCCCCTCCACATGACAGCAACCATCTGGGAAGGGCTGCAAGGAGCAGCACCCTCAAATTCCAGCCCTGCCAGGCCAGGTTTTCCCAGAGCACCAGGCTCTTCCATAAGCAAACCCACTCTTTCCTAAACTCCATTCCTGTTCCTGGCCTCCACAGGGTCCTACAGCAAGAAATCCTGCAGTTCCACACCACAGCTCATGAGAAAGTGCTCTGCCTAAGGCTGGAGACAGGGTTTCCCTGAGCACCTCCAGGTTCCTGCAGCCTGGAATTGCTAAGCAGCCTCTCTCCAAAGGAGTCACGGATGGAGCACCACGGGAAGGGGGGAATACACTGCCAGAGGAGGGACATCACGGATTTACACTGAGCATGTCCTGGGGTTCAGAGCTTCCCTAAGAGCCCCTAACTATCCATCAGCCGGGGCGATGTGAAATTCCCATTTTCCAGTGCTGGTTATCTCATTATTTCTAATCATTATTGACAACGTGGAGAAACTGCCTCTCCCGGCCCGGCTCTGGGAACGCCAATACCTGGCTCCTGTTGCCATGCACGGATCATTTGGGCTATTTTTCACTACAGGCACGATTTGCATTTATTTATCTTCGACTTGGGCAGACATTTTACTGCTCCCTGCGCTCTCCCTCCCCAGCTCGGGGTTGGCAGCTCCCAGGTTGGGCACGGACCCGGCGGTTCCTGCGGGCAGAGCGAGGGGGGCTGTCCCTGCCCGGCACCGGGAGCAGCACCACGTCCCCCCCTGCCTTTCACAGTCCTGGCCATTTCACTGCTGGGGCGGGGGTCATCTTCACAGGAACTACAGGCTTTCCCCACCCCCCCCCCAGCAGGCTCCCACACCTCTGGAATGTGAAATGCTGACAGATGGGGCTGGGATGAGCAGCACAGAGCTCTGCTCCTCTGTCCCAGGCGCTTTGCAGCATGACGCTGCACTTCTTCCACCAGGGAGGCACCTGGAGATTCAACAGCTTCTGGGGGATCAAATACAGGGAATCCCAGGATAACTGAGGTTGGAAAAGCCCTCCCAGCCCATGGATCCCCCCAGTGCCCCATCCCCACCTTGTCCCCCAGCCCAGAGCACTGAGTGCCACGGCCAGGCCTGCCTGGGACACCTCCAGGCCTGGGCACTCCAAACCTCCCTGGGCAGCCCCTGCCAAGGCCTCACCACCCTTGCCAGCAACAAATTCCTCCTCAGGGCCAACCTGAGCCTCCCCTGGCACAGCTTGAGGCCGT